>NC_056735.1:284511144-284811144 GCF_019279795.1 Protopterus annectens | reverse complement strand
ATCACCTAGCAGACCTGTAAATTCTTATTCAGTTCTGAATATCTCTATGCTTTGTTTGAGATATATAACCAATGCAGCATCTGAGATGACAAAATGCCTGAAAACATAGACTGACATCTCCTATTAAAAACATACATTCCACCAACAACTTCAAATGTTAAAGTACTGTGATACAAAATTACTTTACACTTTTTTTAATTTTCAGTTCAAAACACATCAGGATAGAATACTAAATGAAATGTACTTATCTGCTACACAGAACAGCAAGCACCACTTCTGTCTTGCAAAGCGAGAAAGTGAAACTCAGCTAAGATATGGGCACCTCAAATGGCTTGAAATTCTGATGAGTGTTCCTTCTCTGCATTGCTGAGAAAAGCCTGTAACCAGCTGACTGTGCCTCCCTGGGCTCATTATCCACAGGGACAGAGGAGGAGGAGGAAAAAATATTTGTTGTTATGAACGAGATGGAGAATAGCCTAATACAGATCACCAGACCTTCAGTAAGGAAATATTAGCTGCTATCACAGGTAAGGGGGAGAACTGTATAATGCAGATAGTCTGACCCTTATTGAGTAAGTAATATCTGATGTTATGAATCAGGGGCAGAATAGGGTAATATGTATAATCAGGCCCTTAGGAGATAATATTTGCTGTTATGGAATAGTGTAATACAGATAATCAGGCCATTACCATATCTGAGAATAATAAGGTAAATGAAAATATAAAGAAGCGTATAATATTGCTACATGTTCAGAGCCACTTAAGTATTAAATGTAAAGATACATTGATTCCAAAATATATGGTATCTGAATGAGACTGATTTAGGAAATTTCAGCTTTTATATGAAATCCTAAGAAGATACTGCAAAAAAGGTTTATTTTAGAATAGTTTGGGAATTAAAGCAAAATTCCTACTGGGGCAAAACTGATGTGTTCTGATCACTGTCTTTAGTGTACAGTAAGCTAAATGACTGATTTAATCATGATCTATAAAATATCTTCAATGATTCCTGCTTTGCGGTATATCTCCATGTCTCAAGGATTACATCACAATCAATTAATGAAAATTTACTATATCAATTACCTTGCAATAAAAATATGCATAACTGGCTTTTAAATATGTATTACATCCATCTGTATCCATGCAGAATAATCCCCTTTGCTGGTTAGGACAAGTTAAATCCTTGTAGCATTTAAGTTTTGTATCTATACGTTATTTTTATTGGTAAATGGCTCATTATCTGGTTATAATGAGCTGTAGGCTCCAAGGACTAATGTGCCAGTACCCTAGTGTTGACTAAGTCACAGACATCTCAGGATCAGTAATATATATATATCCTACAGACATTGTGCCTTCTGCACAGTAGGGAGCTTTGCAGAATCTGACAGCTAAGACTTCTTTCGGGTTCTGAAATATCTGCACGTTATTTTTGTGAAGAATGCTAGTTCCACACAAGATGGAATAACCTATGATGGTGCAAAGAAAGTACAGTTGTGTACACTTACCATAAATGCAGATGTTTCAGTGTATTCACTGTTGCAATCCTGACTTGTGGGATTTCCTGCCATGAAAGCCCTTGGCCAGCCCGACTACCGGAGAAAATTCTTTCCTCCTCTTAAGGCTGGTGGACACCATAACCAACGTCAGTAAGCTCAGGTATACAGGGAGCCAGCCTATGTCATGAAATCATTTTTTTCTTCTTCCCTAAAAGGTAGGAGCCCCACTGAATAGTAGGGGACTGAAGAAGCAAACCCCTACAGGAAGAGAGGCCAAAGGGGTTCTCTTGGGCAGAAAAGAGGTTATAAGTATATTATCGTGGGTTAAGGGGTAAGTAAGGACTATTGCAGTCCTGACTTGATTCCTAAATCTGAAAAGACGGAAGAAGGAGATTAGGGAGAAAACAGGATGCCCTGCATGATGTCAGGGGCAAATCCTGCTCTGGACCTAGAAAATGCTGCCAAGTGGTAGTGTTTGTTAAATGTATGCACAGATGACTAGGTAGCAGCTTCCAGGATGTCCTTAATAGGGGCCCCTTTCAAGAAGGTAGCACAGGTTGCAGTATCCCTACTGAAGTGTGACCTGACACTCTCGGGAGATTTTTTGCCATAATGGCTATAACAAAAACAGAGAGTGTGAGATGCATTTGGAAATAGTCAGTTTAGAAGCTGTTTTTCCCCCAAAGCCAGGGTCAAAGGTCACAAAAAGCCAGTCAGATTTTTCTCCAGGCTCTTGTTCTTCAAGATTTATTTATTTATTTATTTTATTGGTACTTACATATTATTGCAACCAGATTTTCAAAGGCCAAACCATTTGCTTAACGATCTTGAAATATTGTAATTAATGATGGAGAAATGCACTATAAAGTGTGTCCTTATAGCACAACATTGTCTTTTTTGTAGTGATGATAAAAAAATGTAGAAAACATACTTGAAGGGACTGCACATCACTTGTTGGAGTAATATTGACTAGAAAACATCTGCCGTGAAAACCCAGCCTTCCCAGAAAAAAAGACTGCTTTCAATTAAAACTGACTGCAATTGCAGAAAATGTCCGACCACATGCTAACACAAAACCACACAGTGTACAATGTACATCATTACAGCAGTAATAATATCAATCATCGGTGTACTACAATCTAGGTTTTTTTAGAACACGCCCCCGTCACAAAGCCAAAAAAGCACTACTCCCAACTTTCTGTACTAAAATCGACCATGGAATCAGATGTCAACATCATCCACCCTCATAACGTATAATCATTAACAATGCAGTGGTTCTTTGTACATTGATTAAAACCTAGGTTACAAATAAAATGTTTACCAAAAGCAAACTGCCCACCTCTGTGTTTTCCCTCTAGTAAATATTCCTTGTACACCATGAAAGTATTCCTACCGACACTATGAAACCAGCCGTGATAACTGAAGTGTGCATCTGTAATGCACCCAAAACAGGAAGAGGATTTCTTCAATTGTTCTTGTTCCTGAAAGTAATGCAAACTTTTTGGCCAGTACTAAGGACTATGATTAGCACTTTGAAGAGTTTCAGGCGAAAATCTGGCTGCGATAATATGTAAGTACCATTTTATTTTACATTTGTTAACCGGGGGTGTCTGACTGAGCCGAAAAGGCCCTTTTTCAGCAGAGGCCCAGGGAGAAAAGATCCACAAAGAAAAATTACAGATACATTTAGTTATTTAGACATGATCAGTATACACACAAATTACAAAAGACATGTTTTTACAGTGGTATGCAGCACATCAACAGTTGCAGTGGAGAGAACAAACAAAAAAATATTAATTTAAAAATAAAGGTAATTAATAGATTTGTGGTGTACAACTGAAATTTGGAACATAGGTAGAATACATACATAGTACACAGGTACAGTACATACATTGTAGATTAGCCAGTGTTTGTGTGTAAGATTGAAAACTATTATCAAGTACTCTAGATTTAGTATGTATACCTTATCATCTTTCACTAGCCTGGGGAGCAATCATGGGCACTGCCAACTTTGCTTGAGATGTTGCCTGATAAGGTCTTTAAAGGAGGCTTTAGATTACGTGTTTTAAATGCTAGTGGGGACAGAGTTCCACTTTTTAGCCACTGAACTACTATATAGCACATCTCCAAAGCTAATGTAGTTGTTGGTGACTTCTAGTAGTAGTTTGCTTAATGACCTAAGAGGCCTTTTGGCTGAGTGATGTTGTACTAGTTTTTTGAGAGCAGGACACTTATTGGGGAGGTAAGAGATCGAATGACAGAAGCAGAGCTGATTGTAGGTTAGGAGGTTGAGCAGTTCAAGCCAGTGGAGCTGTCTCAAAGCAGTACAGTAGTTCTATATGAGCAATGTGCAGCAAAGCGGGCAATTCTGTTATAGCAGGCTTCCATTTTGCTTAGTTCAGTTTTGTTGCGATTAGTCAGAATGGGAGATGCATAGGGTAGGGTGGATAGAAGTTGGGAGCGAGCAATGGCTGATCTTGTGTTGTTGGTAAGAAATGGTTTTATATGGTAGAGTGATCCCAGTTTGGCATGTACTTTTTTAATAGTTAAGTTGAGATGACTATCAAATTTTAAGTGGGAGTCTATGGTTATTCCCAATAGCTTAGCCTGTGCCACTGGAGCGATTGGAGTAGCATTTGTGGAGTAGATAGTGAATTGACTGTTATCAGTGTTTTTGTTAGAACTGGTTATAATCATAAGCTGAGTTTTCTTTGGACTGAGGATAATTTGGGCTTTGGTAAGGTAGTTTTCAACATCAGAGAATGCTAGTTGAGTTGTTTGCAGGAGGGTTGGAATTTTATGTGCAGCACAGATTAAGGTAGTGTCATCTGCATACTGAATGATAGATGCATGCTGTATGGAGTGGAGGTATGGAGGTCATTTGTGAAGACTGTGATTAGTAGTGGTCGTAAGATAGAACCCTGTGGGACTCCTATAGCTATGGGCAGCTGAGGAGAGAGAGAATTTTCCCATTTCACAGCTTGGTACCTGTCAGGTAAGTAGCTTTGGAACCAGGTAAGAGTGGAATTTGATAGGTGATATTGGTTTGGTTTGTTTAGCAGGATTTGGTGTGAGACTGTGTCAAATGCTTTGGACATATCCAAAAAAAGAGTTGACACCTGCAGGCCTTCATTTTTGAGACTGTTTACTGTGTCTGTGAAGCAGAGGAGGGCTGTAGTGGTACTATGGGCAGGTCTGAAACCATGCTGAGTAGGTGACAGGATGATGCTGTCTAGGAGATAGTTTAGCATCTGGGTATGGATGCATTTTCTAGGATTTTGGCCTGGGGGGACAGTAAAGTAATGGGTCTGTAGTTATTAAGTTCAGTGGAGGTCCCGCCTTTATGTATGGGTATAACATAGGATATGTTCCAGAGTTTGGGCACATAGTTTCCAACAACTGATCTGTTTATGAGAGTGGAGTCTGGGATAGCAATAGCATCTGCTAAGAGTTTCAAGAAATAGCTGGGGAGTAGGTCGGCTGCTGTTGATGAGCTTTTTAGTTTGGAGAGCATGCTTTTGATTGAAGTGGTGGAAACTGTTTTGAGGGTAAAGCTTGTATCAGTGTTATTTGTGTTTGGGGAGACAATGAGGAAGGAACTGTCCTGTGATACTAAGGATAGAATTGAGTTCACAAAGTGGGAGTTGAATTGTGTTTCGATGGGAACTTTAGTGTCAGGGGTGGTTGGTTTGGGGGTAGCCGTTTGGGTGGATTTTAGTAGCTGGTTTACATTTTTCCAACATTTTTGGGGGTTGCGTTGGTATTTAGTTTGTAATGTCATGTAGTAGGAATTTTTGTCCAGCCTAATGCATTTTTTTGCACGACTACGCAGTTCTTGGTACTTAGTTAGGCTTTGTGTTTCTTTGTTTTTTTTGATAGTAAAGCCAGGCAATGTCTCTGGACTTGAGGATTTGTTTTGTTTCTTTACTGAGCCAGGGGTTTGTAGAGGTTCTAACTTTGATTTTGCACAATGGAGCGACAGTGTCTAGGTGTTGTAGAAATGATTTGTTGAAATATGCTACAGCCTGGTCAAGTGGGAGGGTTTTTAGGTCCAGTCACAGTTACAGAGTAAAGTATTGAGGACCTCAGGAGAGATTTTTTTTGTGTTTCTAGTGCATATATAGTTAGTGGTTTTGCATATGCTTGTTCTACTATGTATAAAGTATATTATGTTGTGGTCAGTTAAGGTGTCTGGGAGACTGCCTGTGTGAGGGTACAATGTGGGGTTGTTAGTTAGGACCCAGTCAAGGATGGATTCCCTTTTAGATTTTGTATCTCATCTAGTTGGAATTTGGACTAGGTGCTGGTAGCCATGGAGATTTATTAGATTACTTGGTGGTTCTGATATACAAGTGAACCAATCAAGGTTGAAGGCCCCCAGAATAAGGGTTTCCTGTGAGTATGTGGAAGAACACCAGGATAAAAAGTCTTCAAGACTAGCAGGTGTATTACCAGGTGGGATATAGATCATAATTGTGGTCATGACCTTTTTTGGGTGAAATTGAAGTTGTGAGATAAGTATGTCCCAATTATTGGGGGAGGGGTAGGAGTTTGGTAATTGACATACAGTTAAGTTGGACTTGTACAGTAAGTCAGTTCCACCCCTTTTACGAAGTGGTCTGTCTTGTCTAATGATATTGTAGCCAGTAGGGAGAACTTCTGAGTTAGCTGTTTTTATTTAGCCAGGTTTCTGTTAAAGCAACTATGTCTAGGGAGTAGTGTGCTATTGTAGCCTGGAATTCAGGAATTTTATTTTTGATACTTCTAATATTAATATTTAGCATTAAAAGATGGTTGGTTTTGCTGCTGTTGTTGATTTGCCCAGGGATGAAGATAGTGGGGGTGTTATGTTCTGACATTTGTGTTGGAGCAGTTTGTGTTGGACAGGATGGATTTGGGCCTGGGTTGGGGTGGATATCCCCACTTATGGTGAGCCTGGAGTTAAAATGGTTATACAGATGTTGGAGTTTGGTGAGGAGTGTGAGAAAGTATTGTATTTTTTTTTTGAGTAGGAATGAGGGCATATGTGTTTAGTTCTGAATTGGTCCATTATGTAGTTCTTGAACAATTGTGGGCAGATATTATTATAATGTGTGGTGTCTGTATATGAGAGTGCATAATGTAGTGTTGTGCTACTAAGTTTAAGGATATTGTTAGAGTGATAACTTGTGGTGTTGTAAAGAATTATGAAAAGACAGACTAGACTTAGTTGTGTGATAGTCATGGTTATAAAGTTTAAGTTGGTTCTAGGTGGGGGGGGGGTTCTGAATAGGAATTATAGGGTTGCACTATATGTGGATGGGGAAAGTAGTGTGGGTGATGTAAAAAATGCCTAGTGGGAATGAGAGTGATTGGGAGTATTTTGTGTGGAGCAAGTTGGTGTGGTATAATGTGATATGACTTGAGGAGCTGTGATTGGTGGAGGTGAGCTGTGGGTGTGGCTGTGATTACTATATATGTGGAGGTAGTGGGGGCGGGAGGGAAGAGGGGGAAGGGCAGGGGAGCAGAGAGAGCCCAAGCGTTAGCGAGGGTGAACGGAGCGCGGCAGAGCCCACCAAGACAAGAGAAAAAAGTATTACTTTACAAATCTGAACACTTTAAACAAATTCCTGAGGTCTAATGGCTTACCAGCAAGCAGAATGTAATTGTTGAAGAGCACTTGTGTCCTGGTGGGAGACTAGAAATTTAAAGATGGCTCCATGCTCAGCAGGATTCTAATATAGATTTAGTATTGGGGGAGGGAGATAGCACAAGGGGTGTAAACCAGGTGGAATGCAAAGAAACCAGAGAGGCAATCAGTGGAAATCAGTGAAGGCCTCAGAGGGGGTAAGTAATAATTCAAACTACCTGTAAAGTGAAGGAGAGAAGAGACAGCACAGTTTATTCTTCACACTGACTTACTGATTAGTAACCAGTTTGTGCACAGATTAGAGTAGGGAGATACATTAGCAATGAAGGGGAATGTATTGAGATGCAAATAAACAGGTGGGCCTCCAAGTGATACAAACTAAGGCAGAAAGCACTGAGAGGGCTGCTTGATGGTTAATTTAGTCACAGGGATCTGAATTAAATGTATACTGTCTATTGGACAGTTAGGATTACTGTACTAGCTGGTGGAGGGGGGTAGGACACAAGGCTACAACAGTCAGTTTTATTAGCATGCTGAGAACTACTAAGAAATACTGCTAATGTAATAGCTTCACTCTCATAAAACATACAAGTAGAATGCCTGGGTGGACTGACCCTGCTCTTGAGGCTCAAAATGTATTCCCTTGTTTAGTTTGCAGTACTGATTCCTTCTTATACTGTATGAGTGGAGTGGTAGCTGCAGACTGCAGATTTGCTTGAGTGTGCTCCTGCTCTTGAGGCTCAAAATGTATATCCTTGTTTAGTTTGCAGTACTGATTCCTTCTTATACTATATGGGTGGAGTGGTAGCCGCAGACTACAGATATGTTTGAGTGTGCTCCTGCTCTTGAGGCTCAAAATGTACATCCTTGTTTAGTTTGCAGTACTGACTCCTTCTTATACTATATGGTTGAAGTGGTAGCTGCAGACTGCAGATTTGCTTGAGTGTGCTCAGCAAGCAGAATGTAATTGCTGAAGAGCACTTGTGTCCTGGTGGGAGACTAGAAATTTAAAAAAGATAGTAGCGGAGTTGCCTATGCACATCCAAAGAATGGAGTATTCTTTCCCATTTGTTCTGGGGGTGGGGAAATAATGTAGGTAGGTGAAACACTTGTTTAGAGAAGTGTCAGTGACCACCTTGGGCATGAATGATGGGTTATTTCTGAGGGAAACCCTGTATGGGTGGAATATGAGGAATGACTTCATCACCATGGCAGCCTGCAGTTCAGAGACTCTCCTGGCTGAGGTGATAGCCAGCAGCAGGGCAGTTTTCCAAGTTAGAAACTTTAGATAAGCAGAGGCTGCCAGTTCAAAAGGTTTCCAGAACAAAATTAAGGTCCCATGGAGGGGTAGGTTGTCTCCTGGAAGGTCTGATGTGGATGACTCCCCTAAGAAATTGTCTTAACAGGGGATGGTAAAAGACAGGAGGAGGAGGAGCAGGTATATGGGCCAAAATGGCAGATGCATGGATTTTTATGGAGGAGTAGGAAAGGCCTTTATCAACCAGACTAGCTAGGTAATCCAGAATGGCAGAAATCTGGGCCGAATACAACTGTGGTGCTGCTGCTGGCATTAGATGGAAAATCTTTTCCACTTAGCTCTGTATGATTTCCTAGTGCTAGGCCTTCTGGATTCCTGAAGAATGTCCTGAACCTGTTAGTTAGGTTAAGCTTGTTCCTGGATGCTGTGAAATTATCCAAGCTGAAAGGCTGAGCATCTGCAGGCTAGGGTGCACAATCCTTCCCTTGTCCTGAGTGAGAAGGTTGACTCTCTGAGGCAGCAGCCATGGAGCCTGGTTGGTTAGTTCGAGAAGCAGAGGGCACCAGTGTTGCCCGGGCCAATCTGGGGCTATCAGTATTGCTCTTAGGCCCTCCTCCTATTTTTATAAGCACTTGAAGTAGTAGGGGTAAGGGGGGAGAGAATGCATAAATGAAGAGATGAGTCCAAAGGAAGGAGAAAACATCTGTTCTCCAGGCTGATTTCTGTTTGATACTGGAACAGAATCTTTCCAGTTAAGCATTTTCCTTGGTGGCAAAGAGGTCTATCTGTGGGATTCCCTATCTGTGGGCCATGCTGAGAAAATAATTCCTGATGCAGATGCCATTCATGCGGTTCATCAAGTTTCTGCTGTGATGATCTGAGTATCTTGAGCCCCTGGGAGTTATTATGCCAGGAGGTGCAACCCTAGAGAATGAGCAGTTTCCCAAACTTGCATCGTTAGGTGGCAAACAGGGTAAGAGTCGATGCTCCCCTACTTGTTTATGTACCACATAACTGTGATGTTGTCTGTTTTGAATAACAGGACCCCTGGTTCCCATTTTTCCATGAAAGCTATCAGGCCTTTTTTGCAAAGCTATAAGTTCTTTCTAGTTTATGTGTCTGTCCTTGAACTGAACTTCCCACTTCCCTTGGGATTGTAAATGTTGAAAGTGGAGCCCCCAGACTATCTTGTAGTTATATTTGGTGAGAGTTTGGCCCTAGGGAGTGAATCTGAATGGAAGGCCTCGATTGCAGGCAGAAGTCTGTACCCACCATGCAAACTCATCTTAGAGACAAGGAATCAGGTGTATGTGGTTGTCAGAGGCTGATACTAGTGGCACCATACATTTCTGAGCTACTGCTAGAGTTTCCTCATGTGCAGCCTGGCCAGGGGAACCATGAGAATACAAGATGCCAAGTATGCCAGTGCTCAGAGAAACTCTCTGGCTGAGATGCATTGTTTCTGCTGGATTCTTGGAAAGCAGTGGGTCAAAAAGGAGACCTTGTCTGGAGGAAGAAAGGCTTTTTGAAGTGACAATTCCAGGAGTGCCTCCAGGAAAACTATCCTGCTAGTTGGAACAATGTTGGATTTTTGCAGATTTATTGTGAAGGCCAGAGAGGCCAAGAGGTCTTGGATAAACTTTCAATAGATCCTTGTGAAATGTTGATAGATCTGTGGTCTGTATCAGACAATCATCCAGGTAGGGGGAAATATGGACCCCTCTGGTCCTGGAGAAGGTAATTGCAGGGGCTAAGCACTTGATAAAACCCCCTGGAGCAGTAGACAAGCCAAAGGGTAGCACTGAAAATTGACAGTGACTGGTACCTGCTCTGAAGAGAAGAAAGCTTCTGTGTGATTCTTGATTTGGGATGTGCAGGTAGGCATGTTTTATATCCAAAGAACCCATAAAGGCCAGTGGGGCTATCATGGGTGGGAGTTTTTGAAGAGTCAACATTTTGAATTTTGGAACCAGGAGAAACTGATTGAGGTTGGACAGGTCTAAGATGGGACACCAACAGCCTTCTTTTCTGGGAACCAGGAATAACCTGGAGTAGAACCCTTCACATTTTTGATGTTCTGGACCTGGTTCCATTGATCCCTGAGAGCACAAAATCTGGATTTGAAAAAGGGCCTCTGTTTTTTTATTCTGAGGAATATCTGGATAGCCTGAGTATTTTAAAGGTTCTTTGAAAGTGAGTTTGTAACTATTTGAATTAATGTCCAGAACTCTCTTGTCTGAAGTGAAGTGAGTCCAGTTTTGTTTGAACAGGGGCACCCTTCCTCCTAGTCTTGTGGGGGGGAAGGGGGGTTATTGTTGCTCTCTGGCAGAAGCCTGGGGCCTTGCCTTGAAGTTTCTGAGGTCCATTTCCTGGGTATCTGCAGCTGTTCCTGCTGCCTATGAGTCCTTTCCAGCTGAGTTTTCCTCTGTCTGCCTCTAGGTTGGGAGGAAAAGGACTAGTGTTTAGTGGGGAAACTGCTACTAAACCTAGTCTTGCAAAGTCTGCATAGACTTAGCTTTGTCCTCCATCTTTTTAAGAAAAGCCTCAGCTTTAGGTCCAAAGAGGAATTTCTTGTCAAGGGTAGCATCAAGAAGGTTGGATTTAACATGGTCAGGAGGAGATTGTTCCCTAAGCCATTTATGCCTTCTAATAACCTGAGTCAGGATAGCTGCCTGCCTAGAAGCCTCCACAGCATCATGGGAGTCCTGTACCCTATAAAACCTGTATGGTTTATGAGGGGCTGGGGGAAGAGTGTCAGGATTCAAGGAGCAATCCTGGAAGACATCCAGACCAAGAGGTTTGTGCTCTGGCAGATCCAGAAACTCCTTGATTCTCTTTTTTGACTAAGCGTATTCCTGTGCTTCCCACTGGAAATGTTCCCTCACAGCGTGGAGGGTCTCACCAAAGGTGATATCCTTGGGGGGGGGCAGAGGCCAGGTTCTCTTCTTAATCAGAATCGTCAAAAGAAGCGAGGGAGGGTCCTTCTTCAGAACCAGACCCCTCTAGGTCTGAATCCTCATCAGATTCAAAAGGATCTGGGAAGTCCTCAGAAGAAGGATCCTTTTTCCTTTTACCTGGGGAGGTATCCCCAGCTGCTTGTCTAGACCTAGCTATGGAGATCATGTTTTCAGCTAGTCTAACTAAGTCCTGTTGGTATCCTTGATAAAGGGAGCCAGTAGGCCTAGGCAAAGTTCTCAACAGCAGTACCTTTCTTAGGAGCCGCTTCAGCCTTAGGCTTAGGGATGTCCAACATCCCAATGCTTGTCTCTCTGGAAGAAAGATGAACTGGTGTAGGACAAAGCCACAAAGGAATGTCACCAGAACAGAGCACTCTTCTGAAGCCTAGGCCTGCAGAGCGTCCCCAGACCTGACCAACAAGATGAAAGCAAGGGCCTGTGCAGAAGTAGAGGAACTCAAAGGCATGTTGGACTCTGAATGGGTCTCAACAGAGGCCTGCATCACTACCTCAGACACAGAAGGGGACTGCGAAAGTGCCTTGCCTTCTTCAACAATCACAAGCCTAGAAGGAGAAACAGATGGAGAATGGTTGTCATCCGAGTACCTAAGCTTGGATCTCTTATCTTTTTCTCTCTTACACCTAGGCTACGCAACCTCTGAAAGACTGGCGGACACCATTAGACGCTGATGAGAAGATTCAAGACTAAGGAATCTAGCTAAAAATCTCAGCCCTACGTCTGATCTTTCTAGAGTTAAAGTGGGCACAAAAGCGGCAACTAGGGACATATTAATCCGGGCCTAAACAGGTGTCACAAAGAAAGTGGAAGTCTCTGTATGGGATTTGCTTACCACAGTGGAAACAAGTATTTACTTTATCTGACACGAGTTTAAGGCAAAAGAAATCAGTTACAAAATGCGGTACTTATCTTTCGGATGACTTCTATCTGGTGTGGCCCAATCAACGCACTGAAACACTACTTCAGGCTACGATGACAAGAAAAGACTAATTTCATGATGTAGGCTGCCTCCCTATATACCCAAGTGTACTGACGTTGGTTAGGGTGTTTGCCAGACTTAGCAGGAGGAAAGAATTTGCTCTGGTAGTCGGGCCGCCCAAGGGCTTTCACGGCAGGAAATCCCACATGTCAGAACTACAACAGTGAAACACAAAGAACACTGTTAGTTCCACAGGACATGGGATGAGCTATAGAGGTGCAAAGAATGTTAGTTCCACAGGACAAGGGATGACCTATACTGGTGTGAAAAATGCTAGTTCCACACGACATGGGATGACCTATAATGGAATCACTCTCTTCTCACTACATTGATTGTGATATGCAGCGTCTATATCATGTTATCGAAATTTTACTACATCGAATCACTAAAGGTCGGCCTCTAGTGATCGATGCAGTAACACATCGAATAATGTTAAAAAACAAACAAGCAAGCAAACAAAAATAAAAACTAACTAGCGTAGGCAGGAGGGCAAGCCCCCCCTGCACCCCCCACGTGGGGGGCTGCATCCTCCACACCCCCCCTACTTAAATATTCCAACTCACAGACCACACTACATTGAGGTAAATGGAAATCTCCCCCTACGGAGATTTCCGTTTACCTGCACAATGTTCTGCACTTTCGATGTTGTGCTGCCTAAAATATCAGCTTCGATATTGTCGGCTTTCGACATCGTGAAGTAGACCTGAGATGCAATAGTGCTACAATGTGTATAACTACTGGTTACTGTTTCTCTGGCCACACTCCCTACTCCTGTTCTACAGTAAACTCTGAGTTAACCAGCACCCTTGGGGATTGGTAGATGTCGGATATGTGTAATTTCTGGTTGCTTGAGAGTTACTTTTAAAAACAGAGCTTACAAATACTGTAATCTATACTACACCATACCATAAACACTACATTGATTTGATTTTAATATTGAAATACAGTAATTAAAAGCCTGGCTGTAATAATAATATTTTACACTTATATTGCCGCTAGAAAGTGTGGCATGCAGAACAGTTTTCAGTGGCACCCTGAGTGGATTGAAATTGAATGAATTGAACAGAGAGAGAGAAAGCAAGAGAGAGTAAATGCATGTATGAAAGCAGAAACGACTGCGTGTGAGAGATTGGAGAGCTGTATTAAAGCTAAAGACAGTGTGTGTGAGAGACTGGAGAGAGAAAGAGTGAGTGAATGCATGTATGAAAGCAGAAGCAAAAGTGTGTGAGAGATTGGAGAGAGAATGCAATCTGATGCAAACTGACTGAGTGAGTATGGAGCAAGTGTTGACATTTTATCAATTTAACTTGTTTGGTTTGACTTGTTCTTAGGTTGGGGAGAGAAGGAATTTATTTGTATCTTCCTTTTTAAAACTTTAAAACTCTAAAAACATAAGGTGTTTCTGCGGGGGGGAAATAGAAAGTGCAATACATGAAAAACTGAATTGTTCATACTGTACTGTATTTCTTAGATTTTTCTTTCTGGTTGCATGAGATTTCTGGATGCTTGAGTTCCAATTAACTGAGAGTTTACTGTACCTACACTCAGTTGTCTTCAGGCTGGCAAAAAGGACCTCAACTAAGTGTTATGGTGACCATAATATATTGTTATTTTCAACTCTACCAGTTACTTGATGTGATCATGCCATATCACTATTTAGTACTCTTCCCTGGACATTAAAAGCTAATATATATTAGCTTTTAATGTCCAGGGAAGAGTACTAAATAGTGATATGGCATGGTCACATCAAGTAACTGGTAGAGTTGAAAAAAAAAAAAAAAAATATATATATATATATATATATATATATATATATATATATATATATATATAGTACTTAAATGACATAACAAAAACAACAACAATAATGTGATGAGTACAGCAAATAGTTTTAGATTTTCCTGAAAGGTCCCTCTTCATCCTCTTCATTCAGCATACATATTACAAATTTTAAAGTCTGGGTAGGTGCAGAAAAGCAAATGCAAATATTCTGTGCACAGCATAAATTCAGAATTCCTGGCCCAGTGCAGTAGAGGAAACACAAATGCACATACGCACACACACAAAAAAGCTTTATAGCTGTGCAAAAAAGGTAACTTTCTCGCTGTACTCACTCTTACAAAGTTGTCAGGGAACAAACCTCTTCTGCCATTGAATTCACCTTCCCACCAGCCTCCTTCTTCCTTTGTAATGTTTGTGATGATATCGCCTACTGTGATGGTCAGCTCGTCCTCTTGCTGAGCTTCATAGTCAAACTCCACTATCGCTTCCACTGAGGAAAAAAAAAAATTAAAAAGAGTAGGCTTAGAACAGTGCTGTGTAACAGTATAGCTCAGCCGATTACTACTGACCAGATTCCAGTCTTACGAAGCCTGAAAGTAAATAGCTGTCAATAAGCTGCAAAAACTGAATGTTTTCAGAAACCAATTCAATTAGCTGCTTGATTTTCCATTTGTGTGACTTTACAGTATTTCAGAAAAGACCTGGTACTTACTTTTGTCATCCCAGCTATATTACATCATGTTCATTACTAAGATTGTTATAACTGTGGCAGTTTAAACCTGCCTGACCACATCTGGACCAAATTTACCAGTTACTTTCCATCTGCTAAAAAACATCTCTAAATTTATTATACAAAATATTTTTACATATGTTTTTTCTGCTGTTTTCCAGAATAAGATGCCCTCCGAGCTATAACCCTAGTTTATTTACTATAATTGTAAATTTATTTAGATGGACTGAAAAGGGAATAGAGAGTCATATACTAAGGACAAGAACCAGGTCATGGCAACATTTAATTACTCATGCTCTGCTCCATTTGGAGATGAGTTCAGATTCAGATCAAGATGCAGCACAACTGATACAATGTTTGCAGTGAGACAGATAGTTGAGAAAAAGCTAGAGATGAGGAAAGAGACTTGGAGAAAGCATATAACAAGGTCTCAAGAAAACTGACTAGGGCAGTCCTGCAAAAGTTCAAAGTCCTAGAAACATTGGGGTGCATCAGTACATCACTGATGTTCACATTAAAGATGGACTATATTAGCAAGCAGGTCAGAGGGGATAGATCACCAAAGCTGAAGTATGCAGATGTTGTGACATTACAAGCAGACTTTAAACAAGAACTTCAGCACATGACAAGGGAATGGAATCCATTCCACCGAATACAGGGAGAACATCTGAGAAGGCCAATCAGCTTAGTTTCTGCTCCTCCTTTCTCTCTTTCCACTTAAGAAAAAAAAATTCTAAACTTGTTTCCTGCTTTTCTTGTGGGTAGTCTAGTCTGGATACAGATTTGCTGTGTCCAGGACTATTTGTGGGCTTCTAAGCCCCCCAAGCCTTTCTGTGTTGGAGGGAAGCCTTCTAGCTTAATTTTGTTTCTTAGAACTAGCCAGTTTTTTTATTTCAGCACTCAAGTCTGTTTCTTTGAGCTCAGCACTTGTTCAGAACTTATTGTAAGCACTAAATAAGCTACAAATTACTACAGCACTCAACTTTCCTCACTGTCTAGAGGAAAACAGTTTCTAGTACTTAACAAATAAGCACCTATCCAGGCATGTCTAAGGGTCAGCTCCCGGTGTTTTCTCCTGTCTACCTGATGAATCTGGGCATCTTGGGGCAATGCAGCAATTGCCTCATGTACACAGACAACCCTCTCCTCCTACCAGCCAACACTACAACCTGTGAGAGATGCACGTATTTAGCCAAACTGGAAGCAAAGCTCTCTTCACCTAAGACTGGACTAGACAGTCAAGAGGAGAAGGTAAACACTTGCAGCACACCACACTCAGCACATAGTCCCTCAAAACCTACACCACCAAAACACACACATAGAAACACAAAACACACACCTACATTCGCGGAGGCTCTCGGTAAAAACTTGCCCAAGCAACAGGGACCTCCAAAGCAGAACACAAGCAACCTCCACCCCCAACACAACCCAAATGACACATAGTCCATAAACTCAGTGTGCCACTCAACCACAGCCCATAAGGCATAACAACGTACCCAACACTCTAGTCATAGGTGACTCTATAGTCAGGCACACTGATATTCCACTCACCAGGCTAAACAAGGAGAAAGTTACTGTTAGCGGCCTGTCGGGTGCCAGGATCTGCCACATAATGCATGCACTCAGGTCACTCCACAACAAGTACAAATATGACTCTGTCATTGTCCATGTTGGTGTGAATGACCTGAGATGTACCTCCCTGGACTACATGAAAATGGACATGGAGGAGCTGTCTGATCTTGTAGCCCAGGCCGGTATGACCCTAGCCCTGAGTAGCATCCTGCCATCATGCAGAATGATACCACAGTTCAAGGACAAAATGATTGACTTCAACAACTGGCTAAGCTTCTGGTGTCATTCTAAGGGGATCCAGTATCTGTCTGCCTGGGATGACATGATCGACAAACCACGATGCTTTTCCAGAGATGGCCTGCACCTGTCGCCCCTGGGATTTCGGATACTGGCTAAGGCTCTAGCCACCCCTATAGTGCCTTTTTTAGGCAAGGTTCAAATGACAAATTCACCACCGTAACAGGTACAGGCAAGAAAAATCTGAGGGTATTGCTACTCAATGCTAGAAGTCTAAACCTCAAAATGCACTCATTCAAGGCACTCTTTAAAATGGAGAACATTGACATCTGTGCAGTGACAGAGACCTGGTTCAAGGCTCTAGAGAGTACCCTCGCATTACCAGGCTATAATTCATGCCACACCTTTCAGCCACCTAACCTGGACTGAAACACTAAAGGCGGAGACATGTCCATATTCATTAAGGATATCCACACCTCCAGGCTAGTTGCTCAACATAATGCAACCAAGATTATCCAAGTGCAACTAACTTTGGGCAAGACTGCAATCCAAATTATAGCTTGCTACAGATCCCCCACCATGCCCCAGGATTCTCACTCCTCATTTCTTGATACACTGGAAGATATTAGGGTACAACCCAACACCCTAATAATGGGCGATTTCAACTACCCTACCATTAACTTGGAAAACTACTCATGTACCAACTCTTGTGCTCAACGTTTTCTGGAATTCATAAATTCCAATGCCTTGGATCAACTTATCCACACCCCCACCAAGGGCAGCAATATCCTAGACCTGGTTATTACCAACATGGGCAACCGGTGCTCCACACCAGAGGTCAATTCCTCGTTGGTCAGATCCGACCACAAGCTAATCACCCTAGACATCCACATCTCTCCCCCACCCCCATTAGGGAAACCACAGTAAAAAATTTCTCCAAAGCCAACTTCACGCTTCTTAAGACAGAAGTGGCAAACTTCACGACATCCATGCTGACGGACAATAGAGGTATGACTGCTGAATCCTACACAAATGCACTTTATAAGCACTTACACGAGTGCATGGATCGTGCAATCCCTAACAGAACCAAGATACTATTCTCCAAAAAAGGAAGCCAATCTGGTGGTCCCCTGCCATAAACAAACTCTACAACAGAAGAAAGAAACTGTTGCAAAAAAGAGTAAAATCCCATGATTGGAGAAACTCCCTGGTCAGCCTCAGTAAGAACCTGAGATCCCTCATAAAATCCTCCAAAGCTAGTTAAGTAAACAAAATCACCACTGACTCTAAAGACAACCACAAAGCATTCTAAAGCTATGTCAAAAATCTCAATGGCAACACTCAGATCTGCTCTGAGTTACAGCACAATGGCACTAAATATACAGAACCAACTGATATTGCCAACATCCTGGCAGATAGGTTCAGTACTAACTTTACCCCCCTATCATCCCCTAAAGGGCCCATCTCTATATCAGAAGAATGCAAAGTTCCTGTAATCACGGCTGCACAGGTAAAAAACACACTATCCAAAGCCAAGAACACAGCATCCATGGGACCTGACAACATCCCAGGCTGTGTTCTACATGAACTACAGAACGAACTGGCACCCCACCTAAGTACCATGTTCAATCATAGCCTCACCTCAGGCTATGTGCCCAGTGAATCGCGCACAGTGATGGTTATTCCACTCCACAAAGGGGGAGCCACCACAGACCCCAGAAACTAACGCCCCATTAGCCTAATGAGCCTGGTCTGTAAGGCTATGGAACGTATCATCATGGAACTTATAAACAATGGCATTGGTAATCTCCAAACTCAGGACCCCACCCAGTTCGGGTTTGTAAAAGGCAGATCATGTCTCCTAAACCTGATAGACTTCTTTGAAGCAGTCACCAAAGCCTTAGATGAGGGTAAGGTGGTTCACACAGCTTATCTAGATCTCGCCAAGGCTTCTGACACCATCTCCCACTCTGGAATTATAGATAAACTCACTAAACTAGGTATAAATCCTTATGTCACATGATGGGTTGCCATCTGGCTCACTGACAGTACCCACACTGTGAAAGCAGCAGACTCCAAATCCAACTTCAGACCAGTGACAAGTGGAGTACCACAGGGTTCAGTCCTGGGTCCTCTCCTGTTTGGTATCTACTTCTCTGAAGTACAGGCTAACACAGAAGGTCTTTGGCTAATGAAGTTTGCAGATGACTGCAAACTAGGAGCCATAATCAAAACTCCAAAAGATGTGGACATCCTACAAAAGGGCCTCAATGAGACAGATGCCTGGTGTCAAAGCCATGGCCTCAAGCTCAATGCCAAAAAGTGCATTGTCATCCCTTTTGGTAAAAACTCTGTATCCATGAACTACCACATAGGTGGTAGTCTACTTAACACCGAAAGTGTGATAAGTGACCTTGGGACACAGGTGGACAGTAGTCTCTCCTTTGATAATCACATCGCCACAGTAGTTAGGAAATCTTTCTACGTGGCACACCTCATCACAAAAGGTTTCTCATCCAGGAAAAAAGAGGTCATTGTTCCCCTCTACTCATCACTCATTAGACCCATTATAGAGTACAATGCCCCCTTTTGGTAAGTACCTCACAAGACATCTACAACAACTGGAAAGGCCACAGAAATACCTCACAAAGCGGATTACCGGCCTCAAACAGATGCCCTACCCATACCGTCTCAAAAAACTGCAGCTTTACTCCGTCGCATATCGCCTACTCAGAGGAGATCTCTACCTAACACACAAAGCTATGTCAAACCCATAGCTTTTAGACATGCTCCACTTAAAGAAATCCCAATCCCTACGAAATACATGCTCTAGGGACCTAAACCTTGTCACCACAATAAACAGAACATGCTGGAGGGATAGATTCCTGTCCCAGAGACTTCCCATACTCTGGAACAAACTACATATCTATATCAAACAAAGTTCCACATTAGCACTCTTCAAGAAAAATCTTGATGATTGGATGGGAGATAGGAAATTCACCCCGGGGATCACTTCTGTGGCTCTGCTCAACAGTGGCACAGGAAAATAATTTTCTTGGGTGGCGAAAGCCAGGGTACCTTTTGGCTAGGCTTATATAGGCTCTAGGGTCAATAACCTAGTACCTACCTATGAACCTATGAAAACTGAAAGCACACTGGATGAAACTGAGTACGGGCAAGAAAGTTGTCATGGCAGTAAATGTGGGAGATCAGAAGAAGGTGAATACTGAGATAGAAGGGAAAATATCAGAAACAGGTTAGAAGCTTCAAGTGTCTAGTATAGACTGTTGAGGAGAAGTTTAAATGAGGAGACTGAAGCTAGAATCAGAGATTCTGCAGCCATATAGTGTGTGACAGAAGAATGCCTAAGAAACTGAAAGGTTGCACAAAACAGTGGTGTGACCGGTAGCTCTGTAAGGCACGGAAAGCTGTCCAGTGAAGGCAGCTCAATTAACAAAGCCAGAGGCGATGGAGCTGAAGTGCCTGAGATGGGTGTTAGGATGCACACTGTAGGACAGACTAACACATGATGATATCAGAGCAGAAGATCAAGTAGCTTCAGTTGAAGAGAAGGTCAAATTATGGTGCTTCCAGTACATATGTAGGAAAGCAGAAGACAAAATGAAGACGTCCAGCCAAGAGATGGAAGGACTGTGAGAGAAGGCCTGCAACAGTCAGACTTGACTATCAAATAAGGTAGGAGAGTGGCACTGACTCGACAGAAAAGGAGGCAGCTGATACAACACCCCAACTCCATGCAGACAAAAATGAGAAAAAGAAGGTCAGTGATTGACTCTAACAATTGGCTGACTTTCTGGTATTATTCTAAGAGCATCTAATATTTGTCAGCTTGAGGGGACATGGTTAACAGGCCACATTGCTTAGCCAAAGCTGGTCTGCACCTGTCCTCTCTAGGCTTTTAAATACTAGCTAAAACTATCTATCCCCATACTGCCATTTTTAGGTAATGCCAAATTGACAAACCTACCAACATAGCAAAATCAACTCAACTAAACCTAAAGGTGTTACTGTTCAAGGATCCTAAATAAGAAACTACACTCCCTCCAAGTCCTCCTCACACTTGAAAACAAACATCTGTGCGGTTACCAAGACATGGTTTAAAGCAGTAGAGAGTACCCCAGCAGTCAAGGTTTCACTGCCTTCCACACTTTTAGACCAGTAGCTGCACAGACAAGGGCTAAAAGTGGAAGTGTTTTGATATACATCAACAAGATGATGTGCTGGAGTTCCTCCATGTGTAGATCACCACAGACAAAATCCCACACCATATCCTAGCCAGCTGTCACCATCCATGCCCAAGAAGCCGTCATAAATACTTGTTCCTACACTTACCATCCAACATAATACCGTACACATGGGAGACTTAAATTACCCCTGTGTACCTCTCTAGAATCCTACACACCCTCAAATCTACAGGCACAGAGATTGCTGGACTTTGTAAATGCAAATGTTCTTGAACAAATAGTGAATACTCCCACTAATGGCTCCAACATATTGGACCATGTACTCACAAACATGGGAGAATGCTGCATCCCCCCCAGTTTCTAGTCCTCTCTGGTAAGATATGACCATAAAACTGTCTCCTTATCAAAATCAACTCTGTATCTGCAATAAAACCAGTAGCGGTTAGGAACTATTCCAAGGCAAACTACCTTTTATTAAGTGGCAGTTTGTCAAAACTCAATGCCCCTCCAAACCCTGCTGTCTTGCCAACAAAAAAAGCTGTGCAAGATGCACAAAATGCAAATTAAACCACACCCTTGGTATTACAGTTATAATTCCCCTAATAGGTGCCGGAAGCTGTTGAAGACTGGGAGGGGGTGGAGGGTGAGAGGGGCACTTAGTGATCTAAAAAGGGCAATTTTTTATAACTATTTACTACAACATAGGTTCACTTGGAGGACATTTTAAGCTTAGCTAATTCCCTTTTGGTGCTTGAATTAACATTTTCTGAGTGGCCTTACCTATCCCATGGCTGATAATTGTATATTAGCCCCAGTGAGAATAACTGTGATCATACCATAGATAATTTGAGGGGACCCATGTAAGGGATGCAGCAATTAGGAACTGCCTCTAGCCATTAGTGGCATGAGGGGTAATGCTGGAGTACACTTTCTATTACCCATCCTTAGATCCAAATTGCATTTAAATATGGATGAATGAGCTTTGTTTTATTTTTATGGCTAGTCTGTTCTTGAACAGTGGTGGCCTCTGTGATATATAACCATCTCTCCACAACATTCAGTTTAGATATCTGGACTGAGTATTTCTGATGCCATTTGACTTGCTGATGTTCAGTAGGTCCATCTGTATTATGTCAGAGGATGCCTTGTATGCCAGACACATCATGTCTAAGCACTCTGTAGGATACTGAGTATAGTGATAAATCTTTGAGGTGGTCTTTGCAAGACCTATTGTTTAGGACTTGTATCCTTTTAGTAAAGTATCTCTGTGGGTATTCCAATTGTTGCATGGGTCTGGACAGATACATGTCAAAGTAGGCATTATACAAAATGATTGACCTAATGAGAGCTTTGTAAAGGGGGACAGCAACATCTCTAGATCTAGTCTAGTCACAACCAATTTGTTTATAAGCTGTGCAATATAGAAAGGCTTTCTTATAACACTGGGCACATGTTGGTCAAAAGTTAGGTCACTGTACACACAAGTTCCCAAATGCTAAACGATTGGGTCAGTTCTCAGGGGGCATTGTCATGATTTTGACACCAGTTAATTTTTGGGACAAACCTTCCTGCATGATGGTTAAGTCATTTGGGGATTGAATAACTGCTCCTAGCTTGCAGTCATCTCAAACTTAGCTGGCCAATGTCCTTTGGTATTTCCTTTTACTTTTGAGATGTATATGCTAAACAGAAAAAGTCTCAGCACCAATCCCTGGAGCATTCCATTGGTGACTTGTCTCTTCCCCTACTTTGATCTCCTGCATCCTGTGAGCAAGTTGGCAATCCAGCCAGTGATGCAAGTGTTTGATCCTACATTATTCATCTTTTGTACTACACCTGAGAAGGGGATTGTGTCAAAAGGCATGGCCAGGTCAAGGTAATGCGGTTTGAACTGTTTTACCTTCATCCACTGCTTTGGTAACAAGAGTAAAGCTTAACATTTGCCACACTTTCATCTGGGCTGTTTTCAAACACATTTTTAGGGCCATGCATACATGTATGCATTCTTTGTTTCACCTTCCTGATTGTATAAAATTATATTCCTTGTATAACACAGCAACAGTTGTTAGAATGTGTCTTAAATTTGTAGTTTTGAACAGTCTTCTAGTAAGCAATGAACAAAATATATGAACCAATAATGACAAAACTACCCATTTCAGAAAATTTCAACCATAAAAGGCCACTGAAATTTCTGCCATTACAATCCAACAATATCAGTAAATATGCAAAATCTCTGCAGAAGTTTTTGTTTTGTGTCTTTCGGCTTTTCCCGGTTAGAGGTCACCACAGTGGAACTCTGGTCCGCTAATGATTGGCAGTTGACCTTTACGTACCGGCTTGCCAGGCCTGACGCACAACCTTCAACGAAGGTACGCCCATTCACGCATGTCTCCACGCAGAAGACGCTCTAGCTGAGAATCGAACCAGACAGCGTCTCTGCAGAAGTAAGTCATCTAAATAATTTCACATTAAAGGGATCTCTAACCAATGAAGAGGTTGCTGTTAGGAAACAACTTTATATTTCATAGTTTCATCTACAAATAAAGTGGCTGTTGCCCTTGAAGAATAAATTGCCTATGTTACATTAAAAATTGATAAGCTAGTAATATTGCAATAGGGAATGGATGGCAAACTGATAACAGGTTCATAGTTACTAGGTAACTCCTCCAAAGGAGGATATTCACAGGACTGCAGCATCCAAGTACAACACAGTACAGTACCAGCGATCCATCTGCATACTGTGGGAGTAGAACCCCTAGCCTTCTGCATCAAAAGTAAGGCTACTACCTCTTGTGCTACTAACAATGCAAGCAGACGTGGAATAAGCAGCACTAAACTTCTCTTCCCTTGAAATTCTCAGCTCCTTGCAAATTTTTTTATTTATTTAATATTTGTTTACCAGGAAAGTCCAACTTGGAACAAAAGCCAATTTTCAGCAGAGGCCCAGGGAGAAATGCTCCAGATGCATGTCTTTGTAATGTGGAAGGAAACCCACACAAACACAGGGAGGACATACAGACTCCACACAGAAGGCACCCCAGCCAATAATCAAACTGGATAACCTCTTGCAGTGAGGCAACAACACTACCACTGCACCACCCACTTGACCCAACTAAATCTCTCAATTTCACAGCAGAAGAAATCTGGAAAAAGCCAACATTTATTGGGGGGGGGGGATAGGCCCAAAACCAGGGACACATTTTAAATATTACTTGCATAATCTTAGAAAATTGCTAAAATAGTGTTTTGTTTTATTATGTGTTTCCAAAAATGAAAGGAGGACTGAAACTTAAACGGCTATAATTATTTAGTGAATTCCCTTCTCACTGATTTGCCCTAAAACCACAAATTTTAAGAGGAACAGACCAAAAGTATGAGCCAAATGTTCTGTGAAAATTTAGACAGTTGAGAGCCATGGACTCAACTCCCTGAATCACAAATGGTGGTGTGGGTAGAGAATGCAGGCTGTTGTAGCTAAGAAACAGGGTTTGAGCCTGAGTTATTCTAACTGCCAGTTATAAATAACTGGGGGATTACACACACACACACACACACACACACACACACCTAAAACAGAGCCTGCCTTCATAACTCACACACACACACACACACACACACACACACACACACACACACACCAAAAACCAAGCCTGCCTTCATAACACACACATAAACACCTAAAACGGAGCCTGGCTTCATAACATACACACACACACACTTAAAACAGAGCCTACCTTCATAACACACACTGACACCTAAAACGGAGCCTGCCTTCATAACACACACACACCTAAAACGGAGCCTGCCTTCATAACACACACACACACACACACACACACACACACCTATAATGGAGCATGCCTTTATAACACACACACACACACACATACGCACACACACCTAAAACACAGCCTGCCTTCATAACTAAAAGAGCTTCATAACTAAAACGTACCTGTCTTCATAACTAAAAGATCTTCATAACTAAAATGGAGCCTGCCTTCATAACTAAAAGAGCTTCATAACTAAAACAGATCCTGCCTTCATAACTAAAATGGAGCCTGCCTTCATAACTAAAAGGGCTTCATAACTAAAAGAGCTTTAAACGGAGCTTGCCTTTATAACTAAAAGAGTTTCATAACTAAAACGGTGCCTGCCTTTATAACTAAGTAAAACAGAGCACTTCTTACCGTGGGTGACTCTGGCAGCAGGCTTAGGAGCAATGATGTTTTCCGTGCACTTTTGTTTTAAATTCACGTTAGCATGCGACACATGCATGAGTCCTCTAACTCCATGGTCTTGCAGCTGTAAAAAGTGTGGGGGGGGTGCTCCCTCCTCCTCGCTCTATGGTTGGTTCCGGCGCCTACGCCCTTCACAAAAATAAGCTTGGAGTAACCTGGGACCACCAAATGACTGCCCTGCAGTATAAATCTACACTACTTACAGGCACTGCAGCACTTCATGCAGGCAGGCAAGACATATGGGGCCATTATAAATATGGATATATCATCACACTTATGAGATCAAGAAGGCTATGGAGGTTAACGTCCTGTATAAACATTCTACCCAATGTCATGATTTCAAAAAAGTCTGGCTTCAATATTTTGGAGCAAACTGTCCCTTCTGATAGGGGGAGATTGAGAACTGGTTCTTGAACAGAGGGAACTCTATTGGCAATTGTTACTTAATGCTTGTAAGCCCCCTGGTATTAATGAATTAGTTTCAATTAAGACAGTTCTTAAAATGAAATCTTCCAAAATATAAAATGTAGTTATTAATGTGTGAGTCTTAATATATCATGTTTAACAGGATATTATATTTATGATTTTTAACAGGATTTTAATTGTATTGGATAAGTTTATTAACTGTAGTAAATTATTGAATTGTACATTTTAACTCAGTAAGTTTTAAATATGATTGCTGCTATCTGATCAACATTTTTATATTGTTTATTGTATTTTTTTCTCATTCATGACATTTTAAATAGTGCACCAGAAAAAGATAACTATCTCTTTAAATGCAATAAGGTGCAGTGTCTTTAAGGTTTTTTAAATAAATGGAACAGCTGCTACTTTGTTTCTGATGAAGTTCCTGTTTGAAAGGAATGAATGCACTTAAACTTGGAAATTAAACTTTTGTGTATAGTCCTAAGTGGCATCTGGCACAGTGCTTTTTTATTTTGGCTCTTTATGCTGTATGTTTTTTTTGTATTTTCTGTTTAGATCTAGCTAAAGGAATTCATACAAATATCCCACATGGACATTGTCAACAAACTGAATGAACCAACTAGGCATAAATCCCTTTGAATAGCTATTTGGCTCACAGATAGCACCTGAGAGGTTAGGATCAGTGAAGCCTCCTCTACAAAGAGTCCAGTCACCAGTGGAGTCCCTCGGGGCTCTGTACTTGCTCTGCCCATCTTTGGAATATACTTCTCAGAGGTCAAAGCCAATGTCAAAGGCCTCTAACTGGCCAAGTTTGCAGACAATTTCAAACTGGAAGCAGTCGCTGAATCCTCTCAAGATGAGAAGACCCTTCAGGAAAGTCTAACACAAACACTTGGAGCCAAAGCCATGGCTTAAATCTTAACACAAAGAAATGCATAAGTACCTCTTGGAAAGTCAGCCATCCCAGGTAACTAGATCATCAATAAAACATCCCTAAAAGTTGATTCACTAATCAGGGATTTGGGAACTCATGTAGACAGTTACCTAGCTTTAAACCAACAAGAAAATCTTTCTACATGATTAACTTCTAAGTAAAGGCATGTCATTTAGGTACAGGCAGGTCACTGTACCACTGTACTCAACCCTCGTCAGACCCACCACAGAGTATAATGACCCCCTTCAGTATGTACCTGACCCGACACATGCAGCAAATGGAATGTCCACAACAGTTCCTTACAAAAAGAATACAGGGAATAAACACAATATCCTACGCTGATCACCTCAATGCCCTTATCTCTACTCAGTATCATACAGACTTCTAAAAGGTGGTCTTTGCCTGGTGTACAAGGCATCACTTGACCCTGTTTTGATAAACCTTTTGCATATCGAGAAAACAAACAGCCTCAGAACTACTAGAGACCTCAGTTTTGCTTGTGACATAAACAGGACATGTTAGAGAAACAGATATATTTCTCAGAGAATTCCCCATTCTCCGGAACAGGCTCCCCATCCATGTGAAACAGATTTCCTGCCCAACCCTATTTAATCACAACTTAGACCACTTGATGGGTAATCAGAAATTCATCTCTGGTGTGCTGCCTATGTTTCTGATGGACAGAGGCAGTCAGTGAATCTCCCCCAACATAAATTAAATTTGTGGGTCACATTTTGGTTGCATAGCTAGGCTTATAAAGGCCCTGCTGTTCATTAGCCTAGTTTATATCCATGGACCTATAAAAGCCTATGAGGATGAGGATGTATTTCAGTTAAATATTAGTTTGGTTCCTCTAAAGGTTAGGGCATTCCTTCACTCTAACACTTATAAAACAGGGTAAATGCATATCAGAGTAGAGCTAGCTATTCCACTTTTGAAAAAAGCCAGTTATATTACTAAAACTATTCTGATGTTGTACGTCTCCACTTCAGATGATCTTGCCCCTACTGAAGGCAGTGAAATGATTACTGTGCATTTTGAATTAGCTGTGGTTTTCAGAACTAACTTACTGTGCCTGCAGTTTACTGTGCAAACTCCTGCTGTATTTTGTGTAATCATTGGACCCATTTCTTCTACAGATGTTTCAGCAGTAAATACTAATCATGTTCAAAACAAACTAATGTCTAATGCTGTATATCCTAGAGAAAATGCTGGGATGTCAAATCCCTGCGTTACACTTGTGCTCCTAAAAGAAGTGCTGCACAGTTCTTGGTGTAGGTGTGATTATGTCCAAAAAACGCTCAGCTCCATTATTCGTGTTTAACTTTTTTTTGCACTCTTAAGCTCTGCACAGTATGTGAATGAAATATTTGTTCTGGGCACTTGGCACTTTTTCCCCCATCTTAGGCCTGTTAAGCGAATGTGAACAATTAATGTTGTGTTTCTTTTCAGATTCTTTAACACAGATAGCTTGCAAAGATTGAATGTATCACTTACACTGAGGCTCCTAGTCTGTGCCCAACTCTATTACAAGCATAACTTTTTTCTGGCCTAACTCTACCCTGAGATGCTGTGTGCTGTTTACCTCTATATCTGTAAGAGAGTTTTGCTTTGTTGCAATCCCTGCTTTTGGGAACATGCCCTGCACTGTGATTTTATTTCAGTTACTTACACACTACTGTCAAGTGTTTAACTTGCAAATCTTGCACAACGTCGTTACTTCCATTGCCAAAGCAGTACTTAAGGCATTTTCAAATGTTGAGTTACTTTCTGATGAAACAACTTAACTGCCAACATACTACTCTATTCATTTATTTTTATTCATTTGATAAATACATACACCCACCCACTAGACACAAGTTTTCTTTTAAGGCGCATCCTTGAAGAAATGTCTGCTCTACTGATGCATTCAAAATTACATGGTCTGTGGGTGAAGCGTGACATAACCAAACCTACAGCAGGTACAAGTACGACTCAGTCATTGTCCACGCTGGTGTCAACGACCTGAGACGTACCTCCTTGGACTACATGAAAAGAGACATTGAGGAGCTCTCTGATTATGTAGCCCAGGCAGGTATGACCCTGACCTTGAGCAGTATCCTACCTTCACCTAGAATGATGCCACAATACAGTGATAAGATGATCAGCTTTAATAATTGGCTTAAATTCTGGTGTCATTCAAAGGGGATCCAATGTCTGTCTGCCTGGGATGACACGCTGGACAAGCCACGCTGCTTCGCAAGAGACGCTTGCACCTGTCACCCCTAGGCTTCCGGATATTGGCAAAGGCTCTTGCCACCCCCATAGTGCCTTTTTTAGGCAAGGCTCAAATTCTAAACCTACCACCCTAGAACACAAAAAAGGAAAAAAACTAAGGGTAATGCTGCTCAATGCCAGAAGTCTCAATCTCAAGATGCACGCACTCGAGGCCCTTCTCAGTATGGAGAACATCGATGTCTGTGCTGTGACAGAAACCTGGTTCAAGGCTCCTGAGAGCACCCCAGCACTATCAGGTTTCACCTCATATCATGCGTTCTGGCCCCAAAATCCGGACAACACCAAGAAAGGAGGGTGTGTCCATATTCATAAAGGACACCCACACCTCAAGGTTGGTGGCAACGCACGATGCATCGGAGACCATCCAGGTGCAATTAACCATAGGCAAGACTGCTCTGCAATTTGTAGCATGTTACAGGCCACCCTCTCAAACTCAGGAACCTCACATGGCCGTCCTGAAAACATTGGAGGGGATAAATGTATCTCCAAACACCATCATACTAGGTGACTTCAACTACCCTAATATAGACTGGGAACACTACTCAAGCCCAAACACTCTAGCCCAAAGGTTCCTGGAGTTCATAAACTCAAATGCCATGGAACAACTAGTCACCATCCCCACAAGAGGAGAAAACATACTTGATCTCATCATCACGAACATGGGATCACAATGTTCAACACCAGAAGTATACCCTTCACTGGTGAGATCAGATCATAAACTAATCTCGCTGGAGGTCCTCATCCCGCCCCCACCTGAAATAAAAAAGACCACAGTGAAAAACTTCTCAAAAACCGACTTCACACTTCTAAAAACTAGTGTGGTCTCCTTTAAGGCCCCTGAGCCAGTGGTAAACATTACTTAAACCGCTGAATCACTTACAAATGCCTTCTACCAGCACCTACAGGACTGCATGAATCAGGCAATCCCAACAAAACTAAGACTCTTTTTACCAAAGGCAAGCGTCCAGTCTGGTGGACCCCAGCCATAAACAAGCTCTACAACAAAAGGAGGAAGCTACTACAAGATAGAGCAAAATCCTTGAAAGGTAAGACACCTTTGATCATTATAAGTAAAAAGCTAAGAGCTCTCATAAAATCATCCAAGGCAAATTTTGAGAGAAAAATCGCCAAGGACTCAAAAGACAATCATAAGGCCTTCTTTAGCTATGTTAGAAACCTAGGAGGAAACTCCCAGATATGCTCAGAATTAGTTCAAAATGATGTGAAGATTACTGAACCTACACACATTGCCAACATACTGGCTGACAGGTTCAGTGCAAACTTCTCCCCCCACCTCCCCTCCAAAAGGAGAGATATCTATACCAGAGGATTGTAGCCCCCAAACATCTCCAACGCCCAGGTGAGAACTGCTCTCTCCAAGGCAAAAAACACAGCATCCATGGGACCGGATGGTGTCTCCGGCTGTGTGCTCCACGAACTCAATGAGGAATTAAACCCGCAGTTAGGACAGCTGTTTAATCTTAGCCTCACCTCAGGATACGTACCCAAGGAGTGGTGCAAGGCGACTGTGGTCCCACTTCACAAGGGCGGTGCCTCCACCGACCCTGGAAATTACCGTCCCATTAGCTTGACAAGCCTTATCTGCAAAGCCATGGAGAGGATCATAATGGAACTCATAAATAAAGACATAGGGAACTTGCAGACTTTGGATCCAACCCAATTTGGCTTTGTCAAAGGCAGATCATGCCTTTTAAACTTGGTTGACTTTTTCGAGACAGTCACCAAGGCCATTGATGAGGGAAAGGCAGTCCATACAGCCTACCTCGACCTGGCAAAGGCCTTCGACACAATACCCCACTCAGGTATCATCGAAAAACTCATCAGCTTGAATGTAAACCCATACATCACAAGATGGGTTGCAAACTGGCTAAGTGACAGAACCCACAGGGTCAGAGTTGCTGGAGCCATGTCAGACTCAAAGCCTGTCACAAGTGGTGTCCCACAGGGCTCAGTCCTGGGTCCACTCTTGTTCGGCATCTACTTTTCTGGGGTACAAGCAAACACAGGAGGGTTATGGCTGACAAAGTTTGCAGATGACTGCAAACTGGGCGCCATAGTCGAAAACACATCTGACACAGATATCCTTCAGAAGGGCCTCACAGAAACGGATAACTGGTGCCAGAGCCATGGCCTAAAGTTAAACTCCAAGAAATGCATAGTCATACCCTTCGGGAAAAACAAGGTTACCCCTAGCTACCATATAGGTGGCAATCCACTGAGCACAGAAGAAGTCATCAGGGATCTGGGGACCCAGGTTGACAGTAGCCTTTCGTTTGACACTCATGTTGCTAAAGTAGTTAGGAAAACCTTCTACATTGCCCACCTGATCATGAAGGGATTCACATCTAGATCAAGGGAGGTCATCGTCCCCCTGTACTCATCACTCATTAGACCTATGATTGAGTACAATGCCCCATTCTGAATGTATCTGACCCGACACCTGCAGCAGCTGGAAAGGCCCCAAAAGTTCCTCACCAAAAGGATAAAGGGTCTCAAAAATATGTCTTATGTTGCCCAACTGAAAGAACTCCAGCTCTATTCAGTCTCATACCGCTTGCTCAGAGGTGACCTGTGCCTGACATATAAGGCCATGTCAAACCCAGATTTGATGAATATGCTTCACCTCAAAAAATCTAGATCCCTCAGAACCACAAGGGCGGGAGACTTAAACCTTGACACGGTTATTAATAGAATGTGCTGGAGGGACAGATTCATCACCCAGAGACTCCCTATGCTGTGGAACAAAATCCCGGTACATGTGAGGCAGAGCACCTCGCTGGCCTTGTTCAAGAGGAATCGTGACCAATGGATGGGAGATCGCAGATTTACCCCAGGGATTACTTCAGTGTCACTGCTTGACAGAGGCAAAGCAAAATAATAGGCATAGTTTTATTCAAACTAAAGGGGTGGCGAAAGCCACATAACTATGGGCTAGGCTTATAAATGCCCTTGGGCAGATAGCCTAGTATGAACCTATGAACCTATGAACCTAGGGCTACATGCTGGAGCTCATTCATAGTGCGTAGGCTTTTAATTTAAAATGTTATGGTATTATAAGCTTTAAGCCCTATGAGGAAGATTTAAGGAAGCTTGTATCCTAAGGCTTTGGGCCTAAACCTAACTTCTTTTGGTTGTAAATACAGTCAGAGAACTGGATAAAATATAATGAGCCATCTCAGTTAAACAGCCTTTATATCAGCGTTTGCTTAAATGTTAAAGTGTTCTGTCACTTTTAAGTGTTGCGATGTAATTCTGCACCAAATCTTACCAAAATTATATGGTTGGTTTCTTGATAAAAAGCTCTGTTCACTTTTTATTACAAACAGCTCCACATACATTTAATCTATCCCTCACTCATGTCACTTGAGAGATAGTGCAGGGAGCATCCATAGAATTTAACGGACAGGTACCCACTCATATACTGTAGTGCATCCATTAAATTCTATGGACACAGCTGCACTCCCTCCATACACTGACATCAGTAAGGGTAAAGTTCAATGAGCTCTTTGATGATGTCACACAGAACTTTCCTATTTTGTGAAGTTTCTAATTTTAGACTTCACACTCTAAAACAAGCACCAATGGAATGGAAAAGAAAGGACAGTACTGGAGGCACCATGTGCCATGGTACATAAGGTAAGTATACAAGGGTGACCATAAGGAAAATGCAGGATGGCACAGGAGGCACTATCTGTGGTACATAAGTGTATGAGAGTGTGACCATTAGGAAATGCAGGACGGCACTGGAGGTACCACATGCCATGGTACATAAACTAAGTATACAAGGGTGACCATGAGGAAAATGCAGGATGGTACTGGAGGCACCATATGGGTGGCAATGAAGACACCATGTGCCATGGTACATAAGGCAAATATACAAGAGTAACCATAAGGAAAATGCAGGATAGCACTAGAAGTACCACATTCTGTGGTATGTAAGGCAAATAGGAAGCTATGACAGAACGCTTTAAGGAACTGGACAGAATTTTTGGTACCCAGCGTACTGCAGTTTGCACACATGATAGCAGGCAAGCCATAAGGCATTGTTAACTATTCTGGAACTATTAAGCAGCCCTCCCTAAAAGATGCTGTAATAAATAATATATAAATGCAAGTGTTGTAACTTATTGTAACAATACACATCCCTATTTACAAGTCTGCTGTAATATCTCCGAATACTTTCTGAAATCATAAAGTATTTTGTACAATATCTGCAAAATGAGGCATTACATTCAACAAGGAGGTAACAACAAACATACAAGTCAATGAATACGCAGACCTTCCTTGATGTGACTCTAAAAATATTTCAGAAACAATGTCAACCATTGTCATTAGCATTGCTGTTGTCTTTAAATCATTCTATTGATAGTTAACAAATCACTGTACTATGCAGAGATGCAAAGAAGCAAGTCATTGACTGTATAAAGGTATAAGATATTGTTCTTACCAAAATGTATCACAGAACATTTCTTGGTATTGAACTTTATATCATTATTATAGGACCATAACTAAAATTAGCTCACACAATTCTGCTAAACAAAAATATCAGTCCTCCTTGTAAATACTGTTCCAGTTTTGCAGTTATCTGTGAATTTCAACTCCTTAGATTTAAGAAGTACTTGTAACTGATGCCATAAATGCCTTGAACAGTAAGAGACACAGCATGGATCTCTGAGTACTGCCACATAAAATAAGTACGCAGGAAGAACCCTTGCAGTCCCACAGAGCTAATTTTTGAATTGTGCCATAACAAAAAAGTACTGCGATGAATATTAAGAACATTTATGTGGGGAATATTGTCAAAAGCCCTTGATAACTACAGATAGAATCCTTAAATGAAATGCCCAACTCCAATGTATTAACAGCATTACAACAGAATTGATTTGACAAAATTTCTAGGAAAGCATGTAGTAAGGGGGTGAAAACATCTAAAAAAGTAAATGGTGTACACAACAGAAGAACAACTTTGAGATGTTTTCATATGATGATATATACCCTAAAAGGTATATAATCAAATACAAGAGTTTCATCCTCACAAGTGTTGGTATCGCAATAGCGTGTTTACTACTTCGGAAGCAAAGCTAGCAGCTAGTGATTTTCTACATTAGGTATAAAATACTGGAGCAAGCCTGACTACATAGTTTTTTTAAAAGAACATGACAGGGATGCTGGATGGGCCCATGCTAGAACTTGTGATCTTAGTAAATGATTCCGAAATGAGCCTAGGACATTATATGGTGACTGAAGTACAAGAGCCAAGATGGTGTTTTACAGGATGAAAAATTTTTACTAAATATCTAAGGCACTGTTTCATTTCCATAGAGTTTGATCATTTTCCTTGATAGAAATGCTATTCTTATATCTCTTGGTAGTTTTCAGCAGCAGGAATAAACAAAAAGTTTTATTTTAATATCCCAGTAATATCCCAGCTGCTGCTGTATTGAAACAGTGAGTGGGAGGGAAGCAGGTAGAGATATTACAGTTATTTAGTTACGTACACTATTAGTTTTAAAGGGTCTTGGCTCTTCTATGAGAAGTCAAGTTGTCCTTAAGTGTATAATTTAGCAGACTGTCCATCTGAGCTACTTCAGTAGTTGCCAGCTCACCACCTTAAGGATTTCATCATGTGAATGTTTCATGGTAACTTCACATCTCTTCTTATTTGTTTTGTTTCTGGACTCTACATCCTGTCAGATGGAATGGAACAAAATAAATGTAGTACACCTATGAAATGACACAGCAATCAGTGCTAATGTATATGAATGTATTTGTCATACGAACCTGTATTTAAAATTCATTGACTTCTGCTTATGTTTGCATAAAAAAACAGCTGAAAGGCAACGTGCATTTAATGAAACATTACTTCACTTCCTGTGGCATCAGTTCAGTTCTTGGCGCTAACCACCAGATGATGCAGTGTTAAAGAAAGGAATGCTGTCATAATAAAACAGCCCAAGTGTGAGCGGGCAGTATTTGGAAACTTGCTAATCTATGTACTAATGCAAAAAGAAAGACTAACTCACAATATCAACTTATTTTTTCATGAATGATCGAACAAGATAATGTTGTTTGCTTTTAATGAATAATCTATCAGGCCATGTGCATAACTGTTAAAAGAAAAAAGTCAAGCTACATTAACACACAGCTTACTGTCCTTAGCTGTTTTTTTAATCCAGCTTGCATAGCTGGTTTCATCCCAAAAAACAGCTTCTCTAAAAAGAAAAGTATATCATAGTCCTGTTACTAAAAACACTGATGATATCATTGATAATTTAGTCACATTAAAAGCACCAGAAAGTCCAAATAAAATATCAAGCACAAAGTACTAAAGCAAGTGACGCAGATGGCCATATGAATACAATTATAAGAAATATGTCTGTGACCTTCACAACCAAACTCAACTTTGGGGTCCCAATATCCTTGATCTAGTCCTCACAAATATGGCCACTTCTTACACATCTCCATATGTATCATACTGCCTTGTTAAATCAGACCATTCCTTTATAACTGCTGATACTTCCCCTGTGAATGTCTCTGTGCTTAGAGAATTCTCAAAAGAAAACCTTCTTCAGTCAGTCGATGATCTAAATAAATTCCACTGTAATCCTCTCGCAATGGATACCGTTACAAAAGCCACTGACATCTCACCATCATTAACCCCCTCTTTTCCCATTTTCTACATGGGGTTGGGATGTTAACCTTCGCCATCTCTCTCAATTCAATGCCACTCTCCTGCCATCTTCGACAGTCATACCCAACTGTCACAGATGTTCTCTCACACAATCCATTCAGCTCTCTGCTGGATGCCCTAATTTCCCCTTTCCCTCTTCCCGTCTGTCCCAAATCTTCTTCACCAGATTGTCTTCTGCTCTTCTGTACATGTGCCTGAACCACTATCATTTTATTCTCTTTGACTATCTCTGCAACTGGAGCTACTTTGCCTTCTGCCCTGATGTCCTCATTTTTTTGTCTGTCGCACATTGGTCATCCTAACACCTGTCTCAGGTAATCTACCTTCATCACCTCTAGCTTATCTTACTTTCCTTCCTTCTACTTATGCAAAACATTATCTACCTTCCTTCCTTCTGCCCATGCAAAACATTAAGTCCCTCCTAATTAACACAGACTAGATATCACAATTAAACCTGAAACAAAGCTCCTAGCTGAAAAAAAGAATGACCCAATAACAACTGGACTGTAGCTTACAACAGCAGCCAAAGCAAATCTTTCTTGGTGGACAGTAATTTATTATTCTATCATTGTTTTCAGTAATCTTAAAAACATTACAATGGACAGCTGAAAATGCAAACCACATTTAATTTGAACTTCTAAAGCAGAACCCTATACACTGGTTCAGCACTTTCTAAGTGGCAGTACTGTATCTTTGTTTGCGAAGAAGACAAAGGAATGGACCCAATGTTGTCTGTAAGTCTTCAGAAGAACAAAATACAATATTTACAAATCACACAGGAAATAAGAATGTAATATAGTCAGCTATCTAGAAGAAATGAAAAGGCTCATTCTGCATGTGATTTTTTCGTCCATTTTAACTGTTTCCTCCTTTACAGGCAGAAAAGAATGCATACTACTATGTAAGGTAAAATCTCCAACAAAATCCATACATGCAAATCCTTTACATAAATCTAGTTCTAGAAAATCTGTCTAAATATCTGTAATTCCTAGGGCATCACTACTGATAAGATGTGGTCGAAAGAACTAAAACTAGAATTCAACAGTTCTGTATCACCTCTTCTGTCCCCAATGCTAAATTTGGAAATGTTTCCTACAGGAATTGAACCAGCTGTACACCACGGTAAGTGAATGGTTCTGAAAAACTGAGATTATATCCTTTCTCTTTGAATAAATATTCTGAGAGATTAACAGTCGGACACAAAGAATGACAAAAGGATGACTCAATGTTTTTCAAATGGATCCTTTCCATTCAGAACAGGCCTGTGGGTTCCTATGTCTTAGGCTTCAGTGGAAGTCACAATCTCTGCTGTACGACCCCATGGATTTCTCACATTCATCATAGATTTCATACCAGTATAAACATTACATTTTTCCTTAACTGTGTACAAACATATGAATTCTCAGAAATTAGAAGTTCTTCAAATTTTTTTATACTGTATATTGGCCTTAAAAATACCACACATACCAGAAGCTTCCTCCTTTGGATTACACAGTACCTGTTCTTTTTTACTTCTTTTTTCTTCTATTTGAAAATCGACTGTTCTATCTTTACATGGAGGCACACAAGTTATTTAAAAAAAACTATAAATTTAACACTGTGTAATACACTGTATTTTAGTACTTCATTATTATAGTTATATATACAAATTTTTGTGTTTCTTTTACTATCCAAACATTTTTTCAAATGCAAACAGTCTTGGTTCTTGTACTGATTCATTAAACAAGTACAGCTTTTCCTTCCCCTTGCTTGAAACCAAACATTTTTTTTTTGAGATTTAAACACATGGTTTATCTCATTCAACTAAAGTTAGTTTCATCTCATAAAAAGGTAAACTTAAATTGTAACATTGTTCCTGCACTGCTCTGACAGATATATGAGGCTAAATTCTGATATTATTAATCTCACCTCAGTGCTGAAGTGGGATGAAGCCGTGCATGCATGTCAGATGACCTGAGTTTAAACAGTACCTTTGGGCAGTGGAAGAGCCGGTGGGGAAGGATGGGAAATAAAAAGCTACTGGGTCACCAGTCCTGGAAAAAGGGAGGTACAGTGGTTTCATAACTGGATCTACTGTCACTCTAGTGCTGAGGACTGAGGCCTGCGAGCATGAAAAGTAGGAGCCAGTGTAAGGAGGGATCTAAACTGAGGCTGTCCAAGCCAGTATCGGCATGCACAGCAGTGCACATGTTCACATAGTGCGGTACTGGTAGTCCATGCAGTGATGCAGATCCTCATGTCACCATCGGGGGTGACATTAGGGCTTAATATACAAATATCCCCATTCCTCATATCTTTGGATGACAGCAAGGACACAAGTGACCTTTTTTGGGTGACTGGATGACAGGCTGTTCTGGATAGCTTGCTCTGTACTGCACTGGGTACATGATGACCCTAGTATGGGGGAACATCAGGATGAGTCTCGTTAGAGGGAACCTTGGCGGTCAGCAGGAATGGGGCACAAAAAGCATACAGGAAAAAAGAATATTACTGATTTTACTGGGAGACATGACCTCACTGTGCAACTTTCAGAGAAAGGGAAACCTAAATGTTGACATTGCTGGATTTATTTGAAGTCATTATTGCAGTCCATAAGTTTTTTTTAATTTATTATATTTAATAAGAAGTTATGTACTCACCATAACATTCCATCTGAGTACGTAAACTTCATTTGGCAGCAACCTATGGGTCTTCGGATCCATATCGGATCTGAGCCAGCAGTTTGCAATAGCTGAGATCTGAGCTCCAAGCTCCTCCCCCTACCCATAACCCCCTGCCATCCCTACCTGACCTCAGGTCGAGTTTGCCTAATGCAAAACCTGCACCAAATAGCCAGTCTATGGTCTGACCTCGATACAATCAGATGACAATAAGAGTAATATAAACATCCGACGGTCAGGGGGAAGGAGGGGGGGGTGGTTGCTGCCAAATGAAGTTTACCTACTCAGATGGAACGTTATGGTAAGTACATAACTTCTTAATCTGTGCATCAGCCTATGGGACAGAGTCCCCAGCTACCTAAATCTTGGGAGGTCCTCATGGAAGGATGTTCCGGAGCACTGCAGAGCCAAAGGATGCTCTCCCTCTGGAGACCAGGTCCAACTTATAAAGATTTATAAAGGTATGAGATGAAGCCCAAGTGGCTGCCGAACAAATTTCATCCAATGAGACTCTAGAACGAAAGCCAGCAGAGGTGGAAATTGACCTAGTAGAATTGGCGTGGACTCCTTGGGGTGCGGGCCGGCCAGAACTTTCATATGCTAGTAGAATACACTGTGAAATCCATCTGGACAGTGTGACTTTAGAGACTGATTTTCCAAAATTAGTTTTAGCAAAGGAAATAAACAGCTGGTCTGATTGCCTATGACCAGCTGTTCTGTGTAAGTAGAAACGTATATGTCTATGAACATCCAATGAGTGCAATTTATATTCTCCTTTGTTTTGGTAATTGGGAAAGAAGACAGGTAAGTTAATAGTTTGATTGATATTTGATTCGGAAGCAATCTTAGGAAGAAAGGAGGGATTGGTCCTAAGGGATACTCTGTCTTTGTGAAAAGTCAAATACGGTGGCTTGGTGGAAAGGGCTTGTAGTTCAGAAACCCTTCTGGCCGAAGTGATAACGACGAGAAAGGCTGCTTTCCAGGATAATAGTTTAAGATCCACTGAAGCTGCAGGCTCAAAGGGAGGAGCTGTCAAAGCCTGGAGCACGAGCGCTAAATCCCAAGGAGGGACTACGTCCTTCACCGGGGGTCTTAGTAGGAAGGTACCCTTCAAAAAGGCCTTACACAATCTGGTTGAGATCAAAGGGCCTAGGTCACTCCCTACGTGATAATGTGAAATTGCTGCCAGCTGAACACTGACTGTGGAAGAGCTGGCTCCTTGGTCAAAAAGTCCTGACAAAAAGTCTAACACAGCGGGCAACGGAGCCGTAAAGGGGTCTATGTTTTGCTGCTCCACCCAAACAGAAAAACGTTTCCATTTGCTATCATAAAGTCTTCTAGTAGATGGCTTGTGGGCCGCTACTAAGATAGCTTTGACCGGAGAAGAGATACCGGGAGTCCTAGCTAGGAGTGGAACTGGAGCAACCAAGCTGTGAGCTTCAGATTGTCCAAATTTGGGATCGGAAGGTCTAACAGGTGCGAGATCAGATCCGGGATGGGATCCAGAATCCAGGGAGGATTCACTAGATGAGACCATAGATAAGGGAACCAAGCCTGGCGAGGCCAGAATGGGGCAATGAGGATTATTCTGCTCCCCAGCCGACTGGCTTTCTGTAAGAACTTCAGCATTAGAGGAAGAGGAGGATATGCATAAAGGAGACCGGGCAACCAAGCATGTGCCAGAGCGTCTCAAGAGGATTCCCCGGGTGGGGGAATTAGAGCAAAGTAGTGGTTGCACTTCGTGTTTGAGGGAGAAGTGAAAAGATCGCAACAAGGTTGACCCCATTTGCAGAATATTTGTTTCGCTACTTCGGGATTCAGAGACCGCTCGTACAGCAAGAGAATCGTGTGACTCAGTCTGTCCGCTAGGATGTTGGACCGTCCTGGAATGTGTGCCGCTATGAGAAAGCGGTTGGTGGAGATCGCCCATTCCCACACTCTCATGGCATTTCGGCAAAGTGGATAGGACCTGGTTCCCCCTTGTTTGTTGATATACCAGACTACCGACATGTTGTCCGTCTGGACCGCAATAGTCCCCATGGGAAGAAGGCTCTGGAGTGCTTGCAACGCCAACAGCACCGCCCTCATCCCGCCCTCATCTCTAGGACACTGATATGCAGCAAGGACTCTGTGTGGTCCCACGTGCCTTGGACTGTCCTGCCTAGACAATGCCCCCCCACCCAAGGCTAGATTTGTCCGTGGTCACCGTGGTTAGGGGATGGGATATAGCAAAGGGCCGACCTTTGAGGAGGTCCGGGGACTGGAGCCACCACAGGAGGGCCTTCCTGCAAACCCTGCTGAGGCGAATGGGATGGTTTAGAGGGTAATGCAGGAAGGACCATTGGACTTGGACGGTCCACTGCAGGACCCTCATGTTCAAACACGCCATGGGCAGCAGGTTGATGGCAGCTGCCATCGACCCTAGGGCCCTCAGGACCAAAGTTGCTGAAGGAGATGGGGATTGAAGAATGGCCCGCACATGGAGTCTCAGGGTTCGAAGCCGGTCCAAAGTCAAGAAGGCTAGGAGCCGGCATGTATCCAATCTGGCCCCGATGACGTCTATGATTTGGGTCAGCAGGAGGGAAGATTTCTCTACATTGACTGTGATCCACAGCCGGGGAGCTAGATGGAAGAAAGAGTCCCTGGCCGCACAGAGTAGATGCCTTGTGGGGGCGGTCAGGAGACAGTCGTCCAGGTAGGGGAAGACCTGAATTCCCTGGAGTCTCAGGTGGGCCGCTCTCACTGACAAAACCTTGGTAAACACCCTGGGGGCTGTGGTGAGACCAAAGGGGAGGACCCTGAATTGGTAATGACTGGCTCCTAGCCGGAAGTGAAGGAACCTCCTGGAGCATCTGTCCATCAAGATGTGGTAGTACGCATCCTTGAGGTCTATAGAGTACATCCAGTCGTTCTCCTGCAAGAGGGGGAGAATGGATTAAAGTGTGACCATGCGGAACTTTTCTTTGGTTACTGACAGGTTCAAGAGGGATAGATCAAGGATTGGCCTTAAGTCCCCCGTATTTTTTGGCACCAAGAAGAACCTGGAGTAAAAGTCCGATCCAAACTGGTCTGGGGGGACGTGCTGAATGGCTCTTTTTTCTAGCAGCTGCTGGATTTCCGCAGCTGCGGCCTCCCTCTGATCGGGGGGGGGACATCAGGAAGGAATCTGGGATTGCAAGGGGGATGAAGAAACGGGATTTGGTAACCTCTGGATATGATACAAAGCACCCAGCAATCTGTCGTGATGGACTCCCAAGCTGCCAGGTCCCTCATAAAATGCCCCCTGACTGCCTCCAGAGTGGAGAAGTCGGGTAACCCCTCAGGGTTGCTGCGTGAGCCGATCAGAGAATGATTCTCTGGACCCAAAACTTCTCGGACCCCTCTGCCCCTAGGGCAGGGTCTACCCTGTCCTCCTCTGCCTCGGAATGGACTCGGTGTCCGGAGAGTCATGGGACTGTTGCGACTTCTGGAACCACATCTTCTTCTGTCCCTTTTGGTTCTTGGTGAAAGACCTCTGGGGAGCAGAGAAGCGGACTCCGATGGCAGACAACATCTTCCCATCCTTCTCGCTCTGGACTAACGTTTTGCATACAGTTTTGCCAAAGAGGGCAGAACCATCAAATGGGGCATTAGCGAACGATGCCTTAAAGGGTTCCATGAAATCACAGTGGCGGAGCCACGCCTGTCGCCTCATGACGACGCCCGCTCCGCTAGCTCTAGCGGCTCCTTCCATAGCATGGGATAGTAGCCATATAGAGGTATTAGAAATAGACCTAAGAGTGGCCATTTGGGCAGAGTACACCTGCTTGTCCTCTGCCGACATGGACTCTGGGGGCGACCCAGTGTACTCTTTAATAAGGTCTCGCTGGAGCCGTATGACATGTGCCATGTAGTTCAGTGACCTTACCGAGAAGGTAGCTGAACTGAAGACTCGCTTCCCAAGGCGGTCCATCGCCCGAGACTCCTTGCTAGGAGCATGGACTTTCTTGGGCCAGTTCCTTCTTGGTGGCTGCCGCCACCAACATGGCATCTACCGGGGATCCCTTACTCCAGTGCACTCTGTCGGAGGGGGGACTAAGTATCCTATCAGGTCTCTTCGGGACGGGCTCCACAGTGTCTGGCTCCTTCCACGCCCTGGTAGTGATCAAGTCTACCAGGGGGTCGCTGGAGGGGACACCCAAGAGGTAGACGGGCCTGCTTCAAACGCCTCCGGGAACACAGACTCATCCGAGGTAGGCTTTGAGGCGGACCACCCTTCCCTTATTCTGAGCATCTCCATGATGTCTCCAAAGGGGACATCTTCGGGGGATGATCTTGGGGAGCCTTCCCCTTCCTCCAAATCTGTATCCTCGGTCAAGGACTCAGGGGAGTCCAAGTGCCTCCTTTTGCACTTGCGCTTGTGAGGGACCTCCTCAGGGGGGCTGTCCGAGGTGGCCTCACCAGGCTCATCATGTCCCAACAAGGGAACTACCTGGGACATTAGAGCAGGCTGTCCCTGGGGCCGGGTGATAGAAGTCAGAGCCAACTGAGAGGGAGTGCGGGGTGGAGCCGTAGCTGTAGCCGGCGGCCTGGAATCCCTCAACAGAGCCCTCTCCACCACGTCGAAAGCTGAAGGAGAGTTGCTCTCTCTGGGATCCGAGAGCAAACCCTCCCTCGGAACCGACGAGCGGATCGGGGCCGGCGCTATCGGATCCGACGGGCCAGTATGCTCCGACCTGGATGGAGCCGAAGGCACACTGACACCCTCGGATCTGAAGCTCAGCTCTCGGCTCCGAGAGCTCGGATCCACCGAAAAGGGACCCGAGAGACTCGAGGGTGCTGTCGGCGCCGAAGTACCCGATACTATCAGCACCGACACACCCCTGGCTCCAACGCCACTCGGCTCTGAGGACTCCAAATCAGGGAAGCAGGTTGGAGAAGGAGTTATCGGGGCAATAAAGGGGGGTCGGGCCCCCCCCCGGAGGGGGGGGCAGGAGCACTCCCATCTGCAGTTGGGCCTGGAGGAATCTCCTCATCATCCGGTCCAAATCTGCGTCCATTAAGCTTTTGGTGGATCTGGACGAGGCCACCGAGGCGGGACGGGAGTGCCGCCTTGATGACCTCGAGGGAGACCGGGCCTCCTCCTCCTCCGGTGCCTGTGAGAAGCAAGGTGAACGGAGCCGGGAAGGAGAAGGCTCAAAGGTCTTGGAGGGAGACACCTGCTTAGCTGGTGGGGCCGATGTAGAGGCCTCGGCCCGCCACTTGTGGTGCTTCTCCCTGCGCTTCTCTTTTCTGGCTTCCCTATCCTCCTGGCCCGAGGTAGGAGGTTGAGTCCTGGCCAGGGGAAGGGAAGCAGTCGTGGGTACTGCCGCAGTTGCGGCAGGCACCACGGGGGGACGGGAGGTCGGAGCCGAGTCCGAGGGCAGAAGTTCTGCCAGAATCAACTTCGACCTCCGGTCCTTAAGTGCCCTGGGGTTGAACGCCGCACAAATAGTGCAACCAGAGGAGAGGTGTTCAACCCCAAGGCACAAAACGCACCAAGTGTGGCCATCCACTTGGGATAGCTTATGGCCATGCTTGGTACATTTAGAAAAGAATGTCTTTGGGGCCTCAGACATTATAAGACACACACACTAGGCCCCAAGCACACACAGACACATGCCCTAATGCTCTCACGAGGGGGGGGGGGATAAGCTAAAATTAAAATTTGTAGCGAAGAAAACTACAAGGGGAAGCTAAACACACACACAACACTTTTTATTTTTGACAGGAAAGTAAAGAAAAAAGACAAAATTTCCTCACAGTCTTGATTAGAAAATCCCAATGCCTGGAACTCAAAGATCAAGCTGCTGGCTTCAACCACGGCAAACTAGATCTGAGGTCAGGTAGGGATGGCAGGGGATTATGGGTAGGGGAGGAGCTTGGAGCTCGGATCTCAGCTGTTGGAAACTGCCGGCTCGGATCCGATATGGATCCGAAGACCCATAGGTTGATGCACAAATGAAGTTAACTACTTCAGATCATTTGTTTACTGGGAAAGCCCAATTTGGAACAATCCAATGTTCAGCAGAGGCCCATGGAGGAACATTCCAGATGCATGTCTTTGTAATGTGGGAGGAAACCACAGCACCCAGAGGAAACCCACATGAATGCAGGGAGGACATGCAGACTCCACACTGAAGGCACCCCAGCCGAGAACTGAACTGGAGAACCTCTTGCTGTGAGGCAACAATGCAAACCGCTGCACCACTGCACCGTAATTATTACAACATACAGGATTTGCAAACAGTGGTAGAAAAAAACTATGGAAGGAAGCACAGGCAAAAGAATTAAGTCAGAGTGATGGCTGAAGACAGAGAGCAATTCCATGTCATAAATTCAACAGTCAGTCTTCTCAGTTCTGCAGTTATACCACATTTTGACAACTAGTTTTCTGTGAGGGGGAGAATGTCTTCTTCAATGTCCCCTTTACAACTTTACTTAATATAACCAACTCCAATGTCACTGGACCTCAGGGAAAAGGGGAGTTTCTCTTGCAGTAACTTCATCTGACCCAAGTGCATTGTCTAACTTAGAGACGTGAAAAAGATTCTTCAAACACAGACTCTATTGCCATTTGTCACCGTAAAAGAAAATGGAGAAAGCAGAGCTCGTATATGTGCAGTAATGCAACAGCATCAATGTCAAGTAAAACATAACGTACATGTAGCCAGAGTGATGAGGAGTGTGCAGTAATGCAACAGCATCAATGTCAAATAAAACATAAAGTACATGTAGCCAGAGTAATGAGGAGTGTGCAGTAATGCAACAGCATCAATGTCAAATAAAACATAAAGTGCACAAAGTCAGAGTGATGAGGAGTGTGTAGTAATGCAACAGCATCAATGTCAAATAAAACGTAACGTACATGTAGCCAGAGTGATGACGAGTGTGCAGTAATGCAACAGCATCAATGTCAAATAAAACATAAAGTACACATAGCCAGAGTGATGAGGAGTGGGCAGTAATGCAGCAGCATCAATGTCAAATATAACATAAAGTGCACGTAGCCAGAGTGATGAGGAGTGTGCAGTAATGCAACAGCATCAATGTCAAATAAAACATAAAGTGCATGCAGCCAGAGTGATGATGAGTGTGCAGTAATGCAACAGCATCAATGTCAAATAAAACATAACGTACATGTAGCCAGAGTGATGAGGAGTGTGCAGTAATGCAACATGTCAAATAAAACATAAAGTGCATGTAGCCAGAGCGATGAGGAGTGTGCAGTAATGCAACAGCATCAATGTGAAATAAAACATAAAGTGCACGTAGCCAGAGTGATGAGGAGTGTGCAGTAATGCAACAGCATCAATGTGAAATAAAACATATAGTGCACGTAGCCAGAGTGATGAGGAGTGTGCAGTAATGCAACAGCATCAATGTCAAATAAAACATAATGTACATATAGCCAGAGTGATGAGGAGTGTGCAGTAATGCAACAGCATCAATGTCAAATAAAACATAAAGTACATATAGCCAGAGTGATGAGGAGTGTGCAGTAATGCAACAGCATCAATGTCAAATAAAACATAATGTACATATAGCCAGAGTGATGAGGAGTGTGCAGTAATGCAACAGCATCAATGTCAAATAAAACATAAAGTACATGTAGCCAGAGTGATGAGGAGTGTGCAGTAATGCAACAGCATCAATGTCAAATAAAACATAAAGTGCATGTAGCCAGAGTGATGAGGAGTGTGCAGTAATGCAACAGCATCAATGTCAAATAAAACATAAAGTGCATGTAGCCAGAGTGATGAGGGGTGTGCGTTGAACAACAAGGAATTACAGCAGAGTGCGGCTTGAGGACTTAAGGCGACAGAGTGTAATAAGGAGCCTTAATAAAGAGACATGGTATAAAGGTAGATTTGCTAAGGGGCATGTAGGGATGAGAGGGTAGACTGCTTACAGATAGGCAGTATGTCAGAAGTGGTGAAAGTAAAGGAGGTATATGTCTGATGAGAAAAAGGGGAGAAGAGTTAAATACGAAGGTAGATGGAATATAAGAAAATGAAACTCTATGGAAAAGAAGAGGAGCTAGAATTTGTATGAGTAAAGAGAGGATGAGTGGTGAACACTGTAGTCAAATGTTGTTAGAATATGGAAAAAGTGAAAAGCTAGGGGCTTCTGTCTGTGTTTAGGGCAACTCCTACAGCTTCACTAATTACCAAAGAACAACATTAACCACTGAACTGAAAGACCACTTAGTTGCTTCAGTGATGAAAAGGACTGTCTCTTTTGAGTAGCTGGAGAGAGACAGAGAGAAAGAGAGAGAATTCCATAGTCTAGCTATTAAGTTGTTGAATAAACAAAGATGTTAGATTTAAAGACACGGAAACAACATACATAATGTACACAGCATGTTCTTGAAGATAGTCTTTTAATTATTCATTTCTGAAGAGGTAGACTATTTGTGTATGAGTTTTGTACATTAAATTTAAATAGAAGTGCAAAATCCAATTTAAGTGAGCAAGACTGTTTAGTGCATTTTGGATTCGCCAGAAAATGGTTGTATAAAAAGGATATGCCAATGATAAATCTCTTACATTTGCACCTCAGCATGTAACATATAAAGCAAATCAAGTTATTTACTGTACATAAACACATCAGGAGCTGTAACTGGAACATTTATTTAAGTTAACTGACTGACTCTACTTCAAACACACTCGCATGTGCATCTCTATTCGTGCCTGCCTTCACTCTGACTGACTATACAAAGTGTCACTGATCTTGCACGTGCTCAGTAAATTATTTGCACATGCTATGTAGCTACAGTGACTGACTAGGTACAGTACATTAAATGATCTACATCCTCCCTCTTTGATGTGTTCGACATGCAATAGGAGAACAAGCTATTTTACAAGCTAGATATCACATCAACATTTAACAACAAATTAATTCAAGTCCAAATCGCTGTGTATCTCAGAATGGGTCTGGAAATTTTACCCGATCTGGTCACATAAACACTCTGACTGGGTTTAGCAACAGGGACAGTCTCTGGGGATTCTTTTACAACTGGAACTTTGGGAATAACATCAGGATTACTTGAAGAAAGTACACTTTCCTCTGGAATTTGAACAAGTGTACAGTCATCAGCACAGGCAATCTACTGAGTCACTGGTTTGAAGACTGGTGGTATCTGTCTTCGATTCCTCCTGAAATCCATTCCATTAGATTGCACAATGTAAGATCTCAGTTCATCAGAAATATTTTTGACAATTCCCATTCGGTCATATCCTTTAGATGTTTGCATTCTCATGATCTCACCTTGTCTTAATGGTCTGAAAGGTTTGCTAGATTTATCGTAGTACAACTTTTGTCACTGGCATTTTTTCAAAAGTTGAGTCTTAACCATTCTGTTGTTCTTTGCATTTGGAATCAATAATTTACTGATTGGAAGAGTTGTTCTAGTCTGTCTTGACATCAATCTCTGAGCAGATGAACCAAGCAAATTATCTCAAGGAATGTTTCTGAGATTAAGTAGGTTAAGAAAAACATTGGTACCATCTCTCCTGGATTTCTCCAACAAGTACTTTGCACTTTGAACTGCATTCTCAGCTAATCCACTGGATTGTGGATACCCAGGACTACTAGTAACATGGACAAAGTCCCTAAACTCAGCAGAATTCTTGAACTGGAGACTTGTAAACTGCACCATTGTCAGATACGACTTTGTGCTCACTACCATGAACAGAAAAATGTTTATTCAATTTCATAATGACAGTGCTGGATGTTAAGTTAGGAAGAAGGTCAATTTCAAACCAATTCGAGCAAGAGTCTACTAACACTAAGTAATGTTGACCATTCCATTAGAAAATATCAGAAGCAAGTGTCGACCATGGTAGTTCAGGAATCTGGTTTAGATGAAGCAATTCTTTTTGTTGGTGCAATTTAGTACTGTTGTAAATGGAACATGCTAGTGTTTCTTTCTCTATATCTTTTGACATAGAAGGCCAAAATACTATGCCTCTTGCCTTTCTTTTGGTTGAATCAGTTCCTGGGTGACCACGATGCAAAATTTTGATATATTCCTGTTGTAATGCTAAGGAATTACCACTTTAGGACCTTTCATGATGATTCCATCTTCCATCATGAGCTCATCTCTGTAGGGAAAAATACTTCTGTATGTCATGTGGTAAAATGGTTTGTCACACTGGCCATCCTTGACTGATAACATGTTGGGTCTGAAGCTGTAAGACTTCTGAGTTCATCAAGATGTGATAAGGAAAAACTTTTGACTTCCATAACTTCAAAGTCTGCTTTTTTATTATCATGCTGTTCTGTTGTTTGTCTGAGCACTCTTGACAAAGCATCAGTAAATTATAGAAATTTGCCTTTTCTATAGACAATATTGAAATTGTACTTTTGCAATTTTAACATCATGCATTGCAAGCGTGCTGGAACTGTACGTACTGGATTTTTCAGAACTGTTGCTAGAGGTTGGTGATCTGTCTCTATTTGAACATAAATATAATCATGGAACTTCGAACATGTGAACACTACTGCCAAAAACTCTATTTCAATTTGTGCATACTGCATTTCAGTTTGGGTTAAAGTTCTGGATGCATAGACTACTGGCATGCCTTCTTGAAGACATGCTGCACCAAGACCATACTTTAAAGCATCACATGAAAGAGTTACACATTTGTGAACATAATATCTTAATGTGGGTGGACTGACAATTTTCTGTTTCAGAACGTCAAATGCTTTTTGGTGTTGTTCCAACCAAGACCAGTTTACATTTTTGCGTGTCAACTCTCGTAACTGTGCTGAAAGCTCACTCAAGTCTGGGATGAACTTTACTAAACAGTTGACCATACCAAGAAAACATTGTAAAGATGTGACATTTTCTGGAACTGGCATCTCAAGAATTGCTGCGTGTTTAGACAGATCTGACTGTAAGCCAGAAAGTACAGTTGTGTACACTTACCATAAATGTAGATGTTCAAGTGTATTCACTGTTGCAGTCATCCCATTTGGGTTATCTGCCTGCAGGTAGCCCTCAGCTGGCCTGAATACCAGAGTCTTCAGATTTCTGTGTCGGATGCTGTCGCTTCTTCCATGACGTCAGGTCTTCAGGGGTATAAAACATGCAGCCGGCGCCATTACATCAGTTTTTCTTGCCCCAGATGTCAGGTGCCCCTACAATAGGAAGCAATTATATGGTATGGTACACCCCCATCAAAAAGCAAATACACAAGAAAAAATAAATATACCAACAAAAAGGAAATGTAGAGCCAAGAGAAGTCAGGGGGCTGCAGGGAGGGGAACCAGGACTGCAACAGTGAATACACTCGAACATCTACATTTATGGTAAGTGTACACAACTGTACCATGTTCTTTGTGGTTCACTTTTGCAGTCATCACATTTGGGTTGATTCCCAAAGCTAAGGAAGGGAGGAGGAAGTTAAAGAGCATTAGGGCCAGATATTAAGCCCTGCAAGACTTCAGTGGCAAATCCAACTCTGGATTTAGAAAAGATAGGCAGGTGGTAATGCTTGGTGAAGGTATGTACAGAGCTCCAGGTAGCAGCTTTTAGGATGTCCCTGGTAGGGACTCCTCTGAGAAATGCTGCAGAGGTAGATGCAGCCCTTGTGGAATGTGATCTTATCCCCTGTGGGATAGGTTTTCCATGGTGCTTGTAGCAGAAATGAATGCAATGGGCTTTCCATTTGGAAATGGTTTGCTTTGAAATGGCCTTCCCCTGCAGCAAAGCCAGCTAGTAGCTGTTCAGATTTTCTGAGAGGCTTAGTCCTGTCCAAATAGAATCTAAGTTGTCTGTGCACGTCCAGGGAGTGCAGTATTCATTCACCTTTGTTTTGTGGATTAGGGAAAAAAGTAGGCAAATGAATGGACTGATTTAGGGCCACACTAGACACCACCTTGGACATAAAGGAAGGATTAGACCTGAGGGAATCCCTGTCCGCATGGAAGATAATGAAGGGTTCCACTGCCATGAGGGCCTGTAATTCAGACACTCTTCTTGCTGAAGTGATGGCTAGAAGGAAGGCTGTTTTCCAAGAAAGGAATTTCAACTCTGCTGTTGCAGCTGGCTCAAAGGGGGGAAGAGTGAGCTTTTCCAATACAAAGTTAAGGTCCCAGGCTGGAGTGGGAGCTCTTCTGGGGGGTCTTAAATTTTTGGCTCCTCTAAGGAATTATTTCAGCAAGGGGTGAGAGAAGAGGAGTGTCTCAGTATTATAATGTGCTGAAATGGCAGAAGTATGAATTTTAATTAACGAGAAGGATAGGCCCTTGTGGAGCATTTCTGTTAAGTCCTCTAGAATATGAGGTAAGCTGGGCACCGTTGTGCCCATCCCCTGAGCCTGGCTCCAGGAACAGTATCTTTTCCACTTTTCAGCATAGGATTTTCTAGTACTAGGCCTCCTTTCCTCCAGAATGACATCTAGCACCTGCTTACTGAGGCATGCTAGAGGAGAGCTCAAGGAATTAGCCAGGCTGCAAGGTTAAGGGTTTGAAGCTGAGGGTGCAGAATCTGGCCCACCTGCTAGGACAGCAGGGAAGGGGTCTGAGGCAGATGCCATGGTTTGTTCTGGTGCAGAATTTGTTCAACTTGTAGTTCTGAGGGGAGGCAAACAGGTCTAACTCTGTTTTGTTCCTCAGGAGGTTGAATATTGCAGGTTCTAGTTTCCATTCGTGTGGGTCCATGAGATTTCTGCTTAAGTCGTCTGCCAGTGAATTTAGTTTGCCTGGCAGGAATTGTGCTTGTAGATGTACTTGGTAGCTCAAGGCTGTGTTCCACAGAGCCATGGGTAGTCTGCAGAGAGGGTACGAGTGGGTGCTCCCTGCTTGTTTATGTACCACATAACTGTGGTGTTGTCTGTCTTTACCAATAGTTGTCCTGGAAGAATACAGTCTTTGAAGGCTGTCAGAGCATTCGGTACAGCTAACATTTCTTTCTGATTGATATGCAGGTGCATCTATCTCAGGTTCCATTTGCCCTGAATGCACTGCCCTGCCATATGAGCCCCCCATGCATAGTCTGATGCGTCTGCTGTTAGGGTTTGGGCAGCAGGGGGGTAGAGTGAAAGGGAGTCCCTTGTTGTGGTAGCAGGCCTCTGCCCACCAAAGGAACTCTGTCTTCATACAAGTAATGATAGAAATCATTGTTTCCAGGTCCTGAGAATGCTGATACCATAGGCTTTTTAGATACCATTGGAGTTTCCTCATATGCAGTCTTGCATACGGAATTAGTAGAATGCAAGAGGTCATAAACCCCAGACCTTGCAGTATTTTCCTTGCAGAGATCTGGGGTTTTGTGGCCAATAGTTTGAAGTAGGTTGTCAAATAAACTTGTTGTTCCAGAGTGAGGAATGCCATCTGGGAAGTTGTGTTCAAGCTTGCTCCCAGGAATACAATCTGTTGGCAGGGTACTAGGTGAGATTTCTTTTCGTTGATGGTGTACCCCAGTGAGGTTAGAAGTTTCTTTACGAATGCCAGGTGTTGTAAAAGCAAGTCCCGGCTTTCTGCCTGAATCAGGCAATCGTCCAAGTATGGGTAAATTTTAATATTTCTCTGCCTGCAAAATGCAATGGGTGCAGCTAGACACTTTGTGAACACGCTGGTCGCAGTAGATAAGCCAAAGGGAAGTGCAGAGAACTGAAAGTGCATGGAGCCTGCCTTGAAACATAGGTATTGTCTGCAGGATCCTCTTACTGGGATGTGCAGGTAAGCTTCCTTTAAGTCTAGGGTTGCCAGCCAGGCATCCTTGGCTAGCACAGGAAGAAGCTGTTGAAGAGTTAGCATTTTGAATTTTGGAACTACCAGAAAGGTGTTCAGAATAGAGAGGTCCAGGATAGGATGCCAGGAGTTGTCTTTTCTGGGTACCAGAAAAAGTCTTCAATAAAAACCTTGTCCCCTTTGTTCTGCTGGGACAGGTTGAATAGCCCTGATACTGAGAAGAGAGAGAGAACCTGCTGTTGGGCCTCTGCCCATTGATTTGGGGGTAGGTCTGGCCAAACATTTGGGGTTGGTAGTGTGTGGAAGTGGAATATGTATCCTTGGGAAACTATGTTCAAAACCCATTTGTCCTGGGTAATGAATTCCCAGTTTTTTGCATGCAGGGCGAGCTTTCCTCATATGGGAGCAGGTAGTTGAGGGCTTGGAAGGGTTAAGGTTAAGTCATTGTGTCATTTTTCCATAGGGGGGGTGGCTTACTACTCCCTGCTCTGGAAGTGGGAGCACCCCACTGCTTAGATCTGTGCGTAGCCTGAGACTGTAGCCTAGGTGGTCTGCTGTTCCTGGGTTTGGACTGAGAAGGCCTGGAAGGGACTGGAAAGGACCAGTTCTTTGAAGGCCAATGCCTACTGAATCTGGGAGGCTGTACTTGTAGGAAATCTTTAACAGTTTGCATAGATTTAGCTTTTTCCTCCATCCTTTTGAGGTCTTCTGCTTTGTTGCCAAAAAGGCGGTCTTGTTTTAAGGGAGCATCCAGTAATTTAGCATTAACATGATCTGGCAAGTTTTGTTCCTTAAGCCAAGCATGCCTTCTAAGTACAGACCCAGTTACAGCAGCCCTGCAAGATGCTTTTAAAGCGTCAAATTCACATTGCAAAGTATGTTTACCAACTTGTTCTGTAGAATGCATTAAATCTTGCAATTCTTTGTGTTCTGCACAGTTAGGAATCAACATCATTTTCTGTTTAAGTAGTCCCATAACATGCTGCTGATACTTTAACATATGAAACTGGCAATTTAAAGCCCTAATGGCCAAAGTAGCAAAAGTGTATACCTTCTTACCCCATCTGTTTAAGGCTCTAGAATCTCTATCAGAAGGGGTAGGATTTTTGGCAACAGTAGTCTTAATGCCTTTTGGTCCTTGGGAAATGGTCTCTGGATCCGCAGAAGGTGTCTTGAAGAGGAACTTGTGAGAGTCAGGTACTCTGTAGTACCTGTCAGGTTTTCTGGGAGCTGGAGATAAAGTGTCTGGGGTAAGGCTAGATTCCAAGAAAGCATCATCTACAATGTCCAGAACAGGAGGGATAGCTAAAGGCCTGTGTTGAGGCAGGAGTAAGAATTCCCTAAGTCTCTTTTTGGACTCAGAGTAATCCTGGCTTTCCCAGTGGAAATGCTCCCTAAGAGTATGCAAGGCTTCACCGAAAGAAAAATCTTCTGGAGGGGAAGCAAAGGGAATGGAATCCTCTGCATCCGAATCCTCATAAGTAGATAAGGGCAAATCCTGGTAATCAGAAGGAGCAGAAATATCAGATTCTTGATCAGAAGAATCAGAAAGAAAATCAGTTCTAGGTCTCTTAGAGGGGGAAGGTTGGCTTTCCCCTAATTAACTTAATAAGGTCTTCAGCCATTCTAAGCATTTGTTTTTGAGGCATATGGGCCTGAGCCTGCGGTTTGGTCATCGGTCTTCTAGGCGTAGTGCGAGTTTTTGGCCTGAGGAATTTGGAACATCTGGATGGAAACAATGGCGTCAGTTTAATATGAATGTCTGTAGGCCTGAATACACCCTCAGAAGCTGGTGCCTGCACAGCGGCTCCGGACCCATCCAAGGTAGAGACATCCGCCGGTTCCATAGTCGAAGAAGCATCTTGCAGCATACTGGACTCTGAATGGGTCTCAGTAGAGGCTTGTGAATCTGAAGTAGTGGGTATCAGGGGCTGCGAAAGTGCCTCAATGAGTACCGGAGGACTGACGACTAGCTTAAGGGAAGTGTCGTCGGTAGTTTTGGACCTATGCGGTCTGTCTCTGTCTTTATCCTTACATTTTTTCGGAAGATTGGTAGTTGGATGGCTTAACGAAGCCATTTTGGAGTAGGGAGATCAAGTACAAAAGTAACTGGCTGCAAAAATAGCCCGAGGACGAATAGTTTGGGCGTTGAACAAGGCACAAAACCAATAGCGAGGGATAAAAAGCAGCTGGTATGAATAATAAAATAGTGAAGATGACACAAGAAATAGCGTAACACCCTTTTTATTTCCGCTTTCGTCCGTAGACTTCTTCAGAATGAAATACATGAACACAAACACTCCTTAAATACACATCTAATTAATGCACCATCATAAAACCAATTATTCAATTAATTGAATATATCTTATTAATTAAAAAACTATCCAATAAACCTATTTTAAAAGCAAAATAAACATTATAAAACATGTAGACACAATAAATCATTAGTTTTATCTATTCTCAATGCTTGATCTTTTATAAAACATTTCATGTTAATGGACTCATTAAGCCCTGGTGGTTTATCTGCCTTCAACTTTATTTGCCATTCTGCTTCCTTACATGCCAATGTATTTTTAAAATCTGTAAAGCATTCCATAAGTTTTTATTTTCAGTATTATATGTAGGTAATAGAGATTTGAGGGAAGGGGATTTTAAAAATTTTTATAAAAGATCAAGCATTGAGAATAGATAAAACTAATGATTTATTGTGTCTACATGTTTTATAATGTTTATTTTGCTTTTAAAGAGTGTTTGTGTTCATGTATTTCATTCTGAAGAAGTCTACGGACGAAAGCGGAAATAAAAAGGGTGTTACGCTATTTCTTGTGTCATCTTCACTATTTTATTATTCATACCAGCTGCTTTTTGCCGTTTTGCTGTTTTTTATTGGTTGGAGTTTGGTGCGGTGTTTTCAATAGCGAGGGATGTCGTGGTCTGGTCTGGGCCTAAACAGGGGATGCAGTAAGAATGAAAATCTCTATGAGGTATTTGCTTTCCACAGGCAAGACAATTGTTAACTTTTACTGATACTGGTTAGAGCAAAAAAAGGGATCCCAAATGGGGTACTTATCTTTTTTGAAGACTAAGGGTCTGAAACTCGAAAACAAAAATTTCAGGAGATGGGTGACCGGCACTTGCGAACTGCTTCTGCTTCGGGCACCACACGGCAAGAAAGACTGATGTAATGGCATTGGCTGCATGTTTTATACCCCTGACAACCTGACGTCAAGGAAGAAGCGACAGCATCCAACGCAGAAATCCGAAGACTCTGGTATTCAGGCCGGCTGAGGGCTACCTGCAGGCAGATAACCCAAATGTGATAACTGCAACAGTGAAACATGAAGAACATCTGCTAAACACATAACCCACATAAGTAACTTCTTTCAGTTTGAATTTACATTTCTGAGGATTTAGTATAAGATGTACTTCACGAGCACGGTCTAGAACTTTCTTGAGGTTTCTATCATGCTTGACTTCACTGTTGCCCCCTACAATAGTGTCATCTACTATAATAGCACATGGATAACCAGAAAAGATTTCTTCCATTGCACATTGAAATGCTTTACTGGCAAAATTTATCCCAAATAGCATTCTCAAAAATCTGTCTACCAAATGATGTACTGAAAGTAGTTAACAATAAAGATTTATGATCCAGCGAAATTTGCCAAAATTAACTTTTTGCATCTAAGACTGAACAAACTGTGGCATTTGGCATGAGAGCAGCTATTTCTTCTACTCTGCACATCGAATGATGAGGATGTTTACGTGCTTTAAGTCTCTCGCATCAATACATATTCGAATATCATTTGAACTTTTCTTATGTGCTAGAACCATGGGGGATAACCATTCAGTCGGTTCTTTTACTGGAGTAAGGACACCTAAATTCATTATTTTGTCAAGCTCTGCTTTTACTTTGCTCTGCATTGCTATAGCTGACAACTGGGCTTACTTCATGGTTTAACTTAATGGAATATGTGACTGGAAGTTTGCCAAGCTTGTCTGTGAAAATAGAATATCCAGTAAAAATATTCTGTGTAAAACTATCATTGCTGTTCAAACTTACACAGTGGACCTCTTTATTAAATGAAATCAGTCCCATTCTCAGACTGTCTTTGACACCTAACAATGACTGCACGTGTCTTTTGACTATGTAAAACTGCAAGTCATAGCTGTTCCCAGCAGAATGGCATGAAAGGACTACTGCACCACCAGTATGAATCTCTTCACCACTATGCAACTAGTTTTGCACACTTTGCTGAATCAAGTTTCTCACCAACTCTTACTTTGGCAAACATTTCTGCTGATATAATATTGCACTTGGATCCAGTGTCCGCTTTAAGTAGTACAGGTTTCCCATTAATCTGAACAGTACAAAATATTTCACTCTTTGCTGCCAACTGATAATCTACTGTGTTAACTGTTACATCAATCACAGAGATGCCATCAACACAGAAAGTTTGGTCACAGCTCTCTGTCTTATCTACTTGCTTCTTCATATGCTCTCTTTTAATAAAAGTATGTGCCACTTTAGACTTGCAAAGTTTTGAAATGATTCCAGTTTTTACATTTGCGACACTGCTGACCAAAAGCTAAGCACTTTTCTCATTTAGGTTCATGACTGCCTCCACAATTATGACAGGTAACAATGAAGTTTGCTACCACACCCTAAGTTTTATATTTCTTTTTCCCCCCAACCTCATGTTGCACACAATCAACAGTCGCACTGACAGACACTGCGAACATGCTTTTCTCATTTGTAAGCATATTCGTATGCTTTTCTGTAAGCTCATGTATTTGACAAATCTCAGTGCTTTGCTCAATGTTAAATTACTGTCTCAAAGCAAAATGTTTCTCACTGCATCATTAACACCACACACAAGCCTATCTTTTATCAACTCATCTCTCAGATCACCAAATCTGCACACTTTTACTTTATTTCTCAAGTCAGTAATATATGCTGTTATAGTTTCACCACGCTCTTGATTTCTTGTGTAAAACATGTGCCTTCCCATTGTAGTATTCATTTGAGGGTTACACATTTCTCTAAATTTATGTTTTAAGCACTCAGGGTCTTCCCGTGTTTCAGCCTGTATCACAATATGGGGGATCTCCCCCTCCCCTGCATACATAGCAGGTGCATACACAAATGAACGTTTCCTCTCTATGGCATCTGACACAGCTAAATTAAAAAGTATGAATGCCTTTATACATGCGTCTTTACAAAAAATGCAGCCTGTATGAAAATATCACATTCTTGCTCAATCAGTCGCCAATTCTCAGCAATATTATTATCAAACACCAGTGGTCCAGGTCTGCAAAATCCCTCTGCCATAACAACAAAATACGTTTAAATATAAGCATACATCAAGTACTTGTAATTATGCTCAAATGCACAACAATCTCTCTAAAAAGACTTCACTTTAACAGTGCAAACACTGCAAACACCTCGGACACTTCAGATACTTCGAAAAGTTTCAGTTAATGCAAGATAGTACATTGCGAAAAAATGCAGTCATTTTATCCTTTTCGTACATTTTAACACCTCAAAAATTATTTCAAACACTTTTGTATTTATTTCAAATCCTTTTATCAGTTTGTCACAATTTCAGACATTTTGTTTATCTCGGTAAGTATTTCAAACGTTCTGAATGCTTCGTCACTTATTCGGCAACTGAAAAATCATTTAAACAAGTTCACAACACCAGTGTGCCACCCAGCAACAGCCCCTAAGGCAAGACAATGTACCTAACACTTTAGTCATAGGTGACTCTATAGTCCGGCACACTGATGTCCCTCTCACCAGGTTGAATAAGGAGAAAATTACAGTCAGCTGCCTGTCGGGTGCCAGGATCCGCCACATAACGCATGCACTCAAGTCACTCCACAACAAGTACAAATATGACTCTGTCATTGTCCATGTTGGAGTGAATGACTTGAGACGTACCTCCCTGGACTACATGAAAAGAGACATGGAAGAGCTCTCGGATCATGTGGCCCAGGCAGGTATGACCCTAGCCCTGAGTAGCATCCTGCCTTCGCCCAGAATGATACCACAATATAAGGATAAAATGATTGACTTCAACAATTGGCTAAGCTTATGGTGTCATTCAAAGGGGATCCAGTATCTGTCTGCCTGGGATGACATGATTGACAGACCACGATGCTTTGCCAGAGATGGTCTGCACCTGTCGCCCTGGGATTCAGGTTACTGGCTAAGGCTCTTGCCACCCTATAGTGCCTTTTTAGGCAAACTTCAAAGGACAAAACCACCACCGTAACAGGTACAAGCATGCAAAATCTGAAGGTAATGCTACTAAATGCTAGAAGTCTAAACCTCAAAATGCACTCTCTCGAGGCACTCCTAAAAATGGAGAACATCGATATCTGTGCAGTAACTGAGACCTGGTTCAAGGCTCCAGACAGCACCCCTGCAATACCAGGCTACAACTCTTACCACACTTTTCGGCCATCAAACCAGGACCGAAACACTAAAGGTGGAGGAGTGTCAATATTCACCAAGGATATTCACACCACCAGGCTAGTTGGCCAACACAATGTGTCTGAAATTCTCCAAGTGCAACTAACACTAGGTAAGACTGCAATCCAAATTGTAGCTTGCTACAGATCCCCCACCATACCCCAAGATTCTCACTACACCTTTCTAAACATACTGGAAAATATTAAGATAGAACCAAACACCCTAATACTGGGTGATTTTAACTACCCTGCCATTAACTGGGAAAACTACTCATGTCCCAACACCTTTAGCTTAACGGTTCTTGGAATTCATAAATTCCAATGCCCTGGATCAACTAATCCATAGTCCCACCAGGGGCTCCAATATCCTAGACCTGGTCATTGCCAACATGGGAAATCAATGCTCCATACCTATGGTCACCCCCTCGTTAGTCAGGCCTGACCATAAGCTAATCACCCTTAACATCCACATCCCACCCCACCCCTAGTAAAGAAACCACCATAAAAAACTTCTCCAAAGCCAACTTCATGCTACTCAAGTCAGAAGTGACAAACTTCATAACACCCATGCAGACTGGAACTGAAAGTTCAACTGCTGAATCCTACACTAAGGCACTGTACGAGCACATCCACTCATCCATGAATCGTGCCATCCCAAATAGAAACAAAATGCTCTCATCCAAAAAAAGGAAGCCAATCTGGTGGTCCCCTGCCAAAAACAAACTTTACAACAAAAGGAAGAAACTTTTGCAGAAAAGAGGAAAATCCCAGGATGCAAAAAACTCCCTTACTAGCCTCAGTAAGAAACTGAGATGCCTCATAAAATCCTCCAAAGCTAGTTATGAAAATAACTTTGCCAAAGATTCCAAAGACAACCACAAAGCATTCTATAACTATGTCAAGAATCTAAATGGCAATGCTCAGATCTGCTCTGAGCTAAAACAGAATGGCATTAAATATACTGATCCAAAGGATATTGCCAATATCCTGGCAGATCGATTCAGTGCCAACTTCACCCCCCCTCTCACCCCCTAAATGACCCATCTCAATACCGGAAGATTGCCAAATTCCAGTAATAACGGCCACACAGGTACAAAACGCACTCTCTAAAGCCAAGAATACAGCATCCAAGGGACCAGATGACATCCTGGGCTGTGTACTACATGAACTACAATATGAACTGGCACCTCACCTAAGTGTCAGGTTTAATCATAGCCTCACCTCAGGTTTCATGCCCACTGAGTGGCGCAGAGCTACAGTTATCCCAATCCACAAGGGGGGATCCACCTTGGATCCCGGAAACTACCGTCCCATCAGTCTGACAAGCCTTATCTGCAAGGCCATGGAGCGTATTATCATGGAACTTATAAACAAAGACATTGGCAACCTTCAAACACTGGACCCCACCCAGTTTGGGTTTGTGAAGGGCCGATCTTGTCTCCTGAACCTGATTGACTTCTTTGAATCAGTCTCTAGAGCCATGGACAAGGGTAAGGTGGTCCACACAGCCTATCTAGACCTTGCCAAGGCATTTGACACCATCCCCCACTCTGGAATCATAGATAAACTTACTAAGTTGGGCATTAATCCCTACCCCAATGGGTTGCTAAATGGCTTACTGATAGAACCCACACTGTAAAAGTGGCCGACTCCAAATCCAGCTCCAGACAAGTGACAAGTGGAGTACCTCAGGGTTCAGTCCTGGGGCCGCTCTTGTTTGGCATCTACTTCTCTGAAGTACAGGTCAACACTAAGGGACTCTGGCTAACAAAGTTTGCAGATGACTGGAAACTGGGAGCCATTATTGAATCCCCAAATGATGTGGATACTCTACAAAAGGGCCTTACAGAAACAGATGCTTGGTGCCAGAGCCATGGGCTCAAGCTCAATGCCAAGAAATGTATTGTTATCCCCTTTGGGAAAAAACATGTATCCATGAATTACCATATAGGTGGCAGTACACTAAACACAGAAAGTGTGATAAGAGACTTAGGGACACAGGTGGACAGTGGTCTCAACTTCGATAACCACATCGCCACAACAGTCAGGAAATCCTTCTATGTGGCACACCTCATCACGAAGGGCTTTTCATCCAGAAAAAAGGAGGTCATTGTCCCACTGTACTCATCCCTCATTAGACCCATTATAGAATACAACGCCCCATTTGGTATGTACCTCTCAAGACATCTGCAACAACTGGAAAGGCCTCAGAAATACCTCACTAAAAGAATCACAGGCCTAAAGCAGATGCCCTACGCTGACCGCCTTAAAAACTCCAGCTATACTCTGTCGCATATCGTCTACTCAGAGGCGATCTCTGCTTAACATACAAGGCCATGTCAAACCCAGAGCTGTTGGACATGCTACACTTAAAGAAATCCCAATCCCTCAGAGCTACACGCTCCAGGGATTTAAACCTTGTCATCACAATAAACAAAACATGCTGGAGGGATAGGTTCCTGACCCAGAGACTCCCCAGACTCTGGAATAGATTGCCCATACATGTCAAGCAGAGTACCTCTTTGGACCTCTTCAAGAGGAACCTTGACGATTGGATGGGAGAAAGGAAATTCACCCCAGGGATCACGTCAGTCGCCCTGCTATACAGGGGTTCAGGAAAGTAAATAATGTGGGAAGAAATAGCCAGGGAATTGTTATGGCTAGGCTTGTATAGGCCCTAGGGCTGATAGCCTAGTACCAACCTATGAACCTATAAGTACCTTTCAATAACTGCTGACCTGTTTGTGAGTTGGCTCCTGTATATTCCTCTACTTCTAACCGCGTGCCTCATAGTTGTTGAGTTGCTTCAACTGCGGATCCCATTCTGACACCATGTCTCATGTCTCTTGTAGTCCAATGAGACAATGAAGCACTGTTTTGGGTTCAAGTTGTTTTTTGCACATAAACACATCAGGAGCTGTAACTGGAACATATATTTAAGCTAACTGACTGACTTATTACTTCAAACACACTCGCATGTACAGGTCCATTCATGCCTGCATTCACTCTGGCTGACTATACAAAATGGCACTGATCTTGTACATGCCCAGTACCTTATATGCACGTGCTATCTAGCTACAGTGGCTGACTGGGTACAATAAACACAATGATCTACAATTTACATTTTTTACCTTTAAATTGGGATATTATCATCAGCACTGATATTTAAGTGACTTCAGGGATATTAAGACCTGGAGTAAAGTGTATGCATTTTCATATATTTGAACATACTTAAAGAAACTGGGAATACAAGCAATTAAAAACACAGAACTGATTTATGAGCTCAAACTCATGCCAGAGACATAAACACAGCTCAGCAATGCAACAACATTCAATTAGTATAATGCACTGCAACTGTCTAAAATCATTCAGTAGTACTAATTTGACTGAATTTAATTCAATATCAGCCTTTACTATTTATTTAATTAGAATTTAAAAAAATGATATCTTCTGCAACTGTATTTTATGTAAAACCATTTGTAAGAGTCAGGTGTCCCCCTTAACCTTCCCTTACTTACAAACTAGGAAGAGATTAAAGTGTGAACATGACTTCTTCCCAAATGCTTTTAAAGAAAATACAGTTTACAAATATTATTAACGGGTTATACTTACACTGGAAAGCATTAGGTATGGATGTAGATACTGTATAGAGCAAAATACACATGCCCCAACATTCTTAATAATCAATGCAATCCAATGCACAAAGCAGACACACTTACACATATATGCATGTGCATGTTTATGCTTTACTTAAAATAAAAATTTCTGGTAATTCAAGCTTGTGACTTTGTGAGTCTTTTATGTTGCTGTACTGGGTTGTAATAGTGTATTTCTGATACACACATATAGTCCCCTTTGTCACTGAACCAGTGCTGACTGACGTGTGAGGCATAAGCACAGCAAATTCAACAAACAATCTGCCTGGAATATGGAAAAAGACTGGAGACCCCAGGGGAATCCCATGTGGACGTGGGGCAGCATGCAAATTCCACACAAAAGACGCTCCAGCCAGGTTTGGCGTTGACAAGCTGCCTCACAAGACAAAGGTTAGTGTTTCCAACAGACAGGTGACAGCTGCATTCACAATAAAGTTCTTCTTACTGAACTATCTTCACTGGGTACTGGTGTATGTGCCACCTTTTTTTTCACTAGCCAAAAAATTACTGAACATAAACAGATCCAGCTGATCCAAAAATTGTTCTTTTTTTATATCCTTATCTTTCATATATATACTCATAGCTTGTCAAGATTTGCTCACTCACATCTGCTCCGCCCACTCCAGTGTTGCTCTGGTTTGTATTGTTAAATGGTTTTGATATGATTATATGCATATGCTTTGTATGGAGTGTTTTCTTAGAACTCTGCATTCTGTAATGTTAAATTACATTATAGTCTATTTTTGGTACAGTGCGTGATCAGTAACATGTAACTTAACATAATTTCCTTTTAAATACTGTCCATGTACAGGTCTAAGTAGTATTTTGAACTGAATTTAGCTTTTTAGTTTGCTCTAGAAATAAACAATGAAAAAAATGCTCAGATACCATTTTTTTAAATGTTACTAAAACTGCTTAGGATTTTTACACATTGAACAAATATATAGTAAAACACAATAGTAGTTTCAATGGATTAACAGGTAACACACTAACTTTTGGTGATAGAAGATCAGAAGGTTATAGGTTCTATTCTTATTTCAGGGAAATGGATTGCTGACACTGCACTTCAGCTTTAGGGGGCTGCTGCACGTTTGAGTGTGCCATTTTTGGATGAGACATTACAAAACGAGGTCCCATCTGCCTGAGTTGGTGGTAGCTTGGGTGCTCCTAAAAGATCCCATCCCACCTATTGAAATGAGTTGGAGAAATACCCTGATTTCCTCATCAAATTTCTCCTATCCAGAATAAATACCACCCCCTCGTGGGACAAAATTGAAAATAAATAAATAAAATAAATAACGCAATGAGTACTAAAATGTCAAACAAATACAGTAAATACCAGATTGCACTTTTTAAAATCCACTACTACAATTTTTAAAAGAAAAACTCAACCAATAATCCCAAAATTCTTAGTCAGTATAAACATGCATCATGTTTTATTTATTTATTTATTTATTTATTTTAGCACAACAGGAAGTAATGCAAATCTAAAGCTACCACCAACCCAGGCAGATGCGACCTCGTTTTGTAATGTCTCATCCAAAACTTTACTAAAAGCGCACCTAAAAACATGGTGGCTATGCCCTTGCAACTCCCACTCTAATATCACCCACCCCATCCAACCACTACCTTTCTTTCCACTCCACTAACTACCTTGATTATAGCAAGCTCAGATGCTCATAAGCCTAGTACTTATTATACAGCAGGAACTTCTTATTGTAACATTTGTTAATGTCTGTTATGTACTTCACAGATAAAGATTCTAGTTGTCTACTGATGTACTATGTTCTTCATCTGTAAATATGTTGTAAGTAATTGCTATGTTAAATTGTTAATCGCTATGTAATCCAATGTAACTACTGTCTATTTTAACTGTGGAGCTTTTCTACCCTGGCCTCCGCTGAAAATGGACTTATGTCCAGTCGGACACTCCCGGTCAACAAATGTAAATAAATAAAATAATAAATAAAAGATGCTTGTCGTTACGCATTTAAAGAGCACGTATGTTACTGAAAAGATTTTCAACACAATTTTGGCAAATGATCTGGAAAAAGAATGCGTTCCTTCTGCCATATTGCAACCTACTCTAAATGGACCCACTTTATAGGCTTACTTCAACTACCAAAGTGACCCATAAGTTGCACTCACTGGTAGCGTCTGTTTTTGTTAATTTCTTTTACTAACCAGCAAATATGGTTTGGCTTTGACAAGCTGTTATGGTTGCCTTCAGTGATATTACTGTATCAAACAATAAACTACTTCTCCCACTGCTTTCTTAAAACAACAGATTGTTGCATAAGACTGAATCACAGGAGTTGAACACAGAATTAACACTTTCAGATTTTGGCTAGGGTGCATTGTGTGGAATTTGCATGTCCTCCCTGTGTCAACTTGGGTTTTCTCTTAGAGTCTCCAGCCTCCTTCATCCATCCATCCATCCATCCAGCCAGCCACCTACAACCCATTTTCCCCATTTTCCATATGGGGTTGGGGTGTCACTTCAACACTGACAATTATCTGACAATTATCTAGAGTCAAAAAATATGAAGGTAAGCAAACTGATGATGCTCATATTTTTCACTTCCTGGCTGGAGTGTCTTTTGTATGGAGTTTGCATGCCTCCCCCCGCCCCCATCTCCACATGAGTTTCCCCTGGGGTCTCAAGTCCTTTCCCATATTCCAAAAAAATATAAGGGTAGGCAAATTGTTGAAGTTCAAACTGAAAACTGCTCACAGTTCTGTATGGTCTGTCTGTCTGTGTTGTATGTATGCTTCCTGATACAGACTGGCAACCCATCCAGATCTGATTTCTGTCTTATTCCCATGGCTGTCCTGGATAGTCTCTGGGTCCATGTGACACTGGATGGAAGACAGCTGGATAGATGGATGGATGGATGGATGGATGGATGGATGGATGGATGGATGGATGGATGGATGGATGGATGGATGGATGAATGATAATCCAATAAACAAAGGTCTTCTTACACTTGTCCATGTACAGAAAGGCAGCCAAGTTTAAACATATTTCAGACATGATGTACCCAGAGCTGTGTAAAATCCTTAATGTACAACTCGACTAATGTGAAACTATTTATACAGTTATATGAAGTAAATTCTATGAACTATTGTAATATCCTCTGACAAGTCAGGCTATACGGACATTTTAAAGTAATGTGAGATTTAGAATTAAGCAAAAATATATATTTCTTTTGCCCTTGCTTGAGGAACTTTTACACAGACTGAACAAGAATATGGGATTCTCTAAACTATGCCTTGCTCCTGGACATATATTTTAAGCACTTTTTTTAAATTATCACTTAAGACACAGATGAACATAAACTAACAGAAAAGAAAACAAACCATGTTAACATTTTTCATGCATTATGTATTACATATGTTTTCGTTCTTTGTAACGAATGTCATTCACTCCAAAATTACTGCTGTATCCATTTGGTGACACACACATGTGCAAGCACACAGCATAGTAATACAAAAACACACACACATGAGCTTGCATGCACTCACAATACAAGCACCACACAGCCATTAAATCCCCTTTATGCAACAGCTACTGCTGCTGTAGCAAAGCAGTATCTTAGCCACTGCCACAGGCACAGGCAAGCTGTATAGGATCATAGAATGCTACTAGGCTAATGGCCCCGTGGCCCTTACAAGCATATCCAAGAGTTTATCCCCAAAAATGAAACCTCAGTCAGCACCTGTTGCTTCTGTCAATGAGGGACACAGGTGGAGACCCTGGGAAAAATTTGTGGTTTGCAATCCACTCATCAAGGTTGTGCTTGAAGAGGATCAGTGAGGTGCTCTGTTTGACGTGTATGGGGAGTCTGTTCTAGAGATGAGGCAGCCTCTGGAAGGCAAACCTGTCTCTCCAGCAGGTTTTGTTAATGTCGCATATTAGATTTAGGGCTTTCAATTGGGTAATGCGTGAGGAGTTAGACTTACGGATATGGAGCATCTCGAGTAGGACGGGGTCCAAGTTTGCCTTGTAGACAAGACACAGATCACATATGAGCAATCTGTGTTATGCTGAGCACAGTGATAGTAATTTGAGCCTGTCCATATAGGACAGGTATTGGAGGCCATGGATTTTCTTTGTGCGGTATTACTGTGGCCCTTCCAAGTGGTGCAGGTGTCTGGAGAAGTACATACCAAATGGGGCAGTCTACTCAATTACTGGCATAATGAGGGAGGAGTACAGAGGTAATAACCTCTTTTTTTCTGGATGGAATCCCTTTACTTATGAGATGAACCAAGTAAAAGGCTTTTCTGATCACTGCCACTACATGATAGTCGAATGGGAGATTGTTGTCAACCTGTGTATCCAGATCTCTCACCACAGGTTCTGTGCTTAGGGGGTTGTCATTGATGTGGTAATTAGTAGGGGCCGTGTTTTTGCCGAACGGTATGATAATACATTTTTTTGGGTTTAACTTAAGGCCATGACTTTGGCACCAGTCATTTGTTGCTATGAGACCCTTTTGTAGTATGTTAACATCATTTGGGGAGTCAATGACAACACCCAAATTACAGTCTTATGCAAACTTGGTCAGGCACAGACCTTTTGTCTTTGTCAGGACCTCTGAGAAGTATATGCCAAATATTAGGGGTCCCATGACAGATCCCTGGGAAATACCACTAGTGACAGGTCTGCTGTCAGAGGTGGAGGCATTTATTTTGACCTTGTGGGTCCTATCGGTGAGCCCACTGGTCATCCACCTGATGAGACAGGGATTTACTTCAAGTTGTGTTAACTTTTCAATAACACCCAAGTGGGGGATTGTGTCAAAGGCTTTGGCCAAGTCAAGGTAAGCTGTATGTACTGACTTTCTCTCACTCAGGACCTTGGTGACAGTCTCAAAAAAGTCAACCAGGTTCAACAGGCAAGATCTGCCCTTGATGAATCTGAACTGGGTTGGGTCAATTGCTTGGAGATTGCCTATGTCCTTGTTAATGAGGTTCATAATAATACACTCCATGGTTTTACAGATCAGACTTGTCAAGCTAATGGGGCAATAGTTTCCAGGGTCAGTAGTGGCACCACCTTTGTGCAACAGGGTGACAATGGCAGTTCTCCACTCTGCTGGAATGAAGCCTGTATTAGGCCGTGGTTGAATAGGGTGCTCAATGGTGAAGCTAGTTCTTGCTGGAGATAGTGCAGAATACAACCTGGGATACTATCAGGTTCCATAGAAGCTGTGTTCTTTGCCTTGGATAGGGCCTTTAACACTTGATCTATGGAGATGTGAGGTGTGGGACAAATACTGTGGATGTCAAATGGCCTTTGGGGGGATGGAGGTGTGAAATCTGCACTGAACCTATCTTGCTAGCAGGTTGGCTAAGCCAACAGGGTCAGTGTAAGTGGTACCGGTAAGAACTAATTCAGAACAAACCTGGGCTTTGCCATGGAGATTCCTGATGTAACTGAAGAAGGCTTTGTGGTTACCCTTTGTTTGGGATGCTAGTTTTGATTCATAATTGAATTTGGAAGTTTTCATAAGTGATCTAATTTGCTTGTTGAGGCTAAGTGGGATGTTTTTCCAATTTGAAATTTGTGCTTTTTACCCTTGGACAACAGTTTCTTCCTTTTGTTGTAAAGCCTGTTCAGCATAGTTGTCTGCATCCTCTGAGGGGGGCAGTGGTGTAAAGCTACTGATACCCTCCCTTAGAGGATTGTAGCCAGCTTTTGAGAAGTTTTTTAGCCTGGTTACAGCTGGGGCTTGGGGTTGGATGGGATAGAAAATTCGAATGAGACAGTCTGATGGTCTTACCTCACCAGGGAAGAACTTACTAAGGAGGTATTGCAGCAGTCGTCCATGTTGGTGAGAACCAAGTCCAGAATATTATCTCCCCCTGTGGGGGATAAGATGGGTTGGTCTAGTGCATTAGAACTGATGAAGTCAAGGAATCGTTGGGTGAGTGCATTAGACAGGAATAGTTCACCCAGTCTATGGTGGGGTAGTTGAAGTCACCAAGGAGCAGGGTGTTAGGGGGTACTTTGATGGAGTCAAGTAGGTCAAGGTAGGAGGAGTGGTTGTCCTGAGTCATGGAGGGAGGTCCATAGCTGGCTATAACTTGGATGATTGTCTTGCCAATTCTCAGTTGGAGTAGTTCTAGTGCATCATGCTGGCAAACGAGTCTGGAGGTGTGCTTGTCTTTCATGAAGATAGAGACTCCACCACCCTTAGTCTTCCTGACCTCATTTTGGGGTTGAAATGTGTGGAATGAGGTATAGCCTGGTAAAGCAGGGGTGCTCTCTGCAGGCTTGAACCAACTTTCCATGACTGCACAGGTGTTGGCATCTTCCAATGTGAGGAGAGCCTCCATTGAGTACATTTTCAATTTACAGCTCCTGGCATTAAGCAGCATGACCTTCAATTTGCTTTTTGACAGATCTTTTATGTTGGAAGATTTGTCTTTGGGACATTGCCTAAAACAGGCACAATGGGGGAGGCAAGTGTCTTGGCCAGAAACCGTAATCCCAAGGGTGACAAGTGGAGGCCATTTCTGGCAAAGTATCGAGGCCTGTCAACCATGTCATCCCAGGCAGATACTGGATCCCCTTGGAATGACACAAGAAACTAAACCAATTGTAGAAGTCAATTATTTTTTGTTGGTATTGTACTATCATTCTTGGTGAAGATAGGATACTGCTTAGGGCTAGAGTCATACCTGCCTGGGACACATACTCTGAGAGCTCAATCATGTCTCTCTTCATATGGTTCAGGTGTACATCTCAAGTAATTCACAACAACATTGATACTGACAAAATCATACTTGTACCTGTTGTGTAGAGACTTAAGTGCGTGTGTGATGTGGCGGATTCTGGCACCTGACAGACAAATGACCGTGATCTTCTCCTTGTCGAGCCTAGTGAGGGGGACATTGGTGTGCCTCACAACTGAGTCGCTAATGACTAGTATGTTTGGTTTACTGTTATGCCTTATAGGCTGTGTGAGTTTATTGTTATGCCTTATGGGCTGTGTTTGTGAGACACTGGTGTGTTGTCTGCTGTGTGTGATGTGCTTGGTGTTGTATGTGGAACATTTGTGATTGTGTTTTGGAGGTCTCTGCTGTTTAGGTAAGTTTTTATAGAGGACCTCTGCATAAGTGTGTGTGTGTTGTGCTTGGCTATGTGATGTAGATGGTGTGGTGATTGTGCTGGCAATCTCCTCTTTGTCAGGAGTAGTGACTGTGGTGTAGGACAGCATGGATTCCACTTTACTGATATAGATGCATTTCTGGCAAGTAGAAGAATTATGTGCTAGGAGAAGAGGGCTGTCAGTAAACATGAGGCAGTTGTTACACTGTCTCAGTATGTCCATGTCGACCAGGCTGGCAGGAGAAACTGATGGGAATTGCCCAGATGTACTGTTCAGAACCTTGGATGGACGTATGCAGAGAGGGTTTTGATAAGGGTTTGTCCAGAAGAGTGTAGACCACAAAAACCTTCTTAAATATAAAATAACTGGCCTGAAGCCCAAGTGCTAAAGCCAAAACTAAGAGGCTTACAATAACAGACAAATTTAATCAGGCTACTAACAAGCAGTAATAAATGCAGCAGAATAAAAGCACTTGAATGCTTAAGAGCAAGATGCAAAGCAAAATAAGGTAATAAAGTAGGAAGAACACAATTACAGTAAAAGCAGCTGAATAAAGTGTATTGTTTTAAGTGGAGAGAGAGGAAACAGAAGATAATTAAAGATTAAGAAATTAAGGGGGTTGGCCTTCCTAAATGCTCTCTCTCTGTACACAGTAGAATCAGCTGATTAGATGGGACTGGGAGAAGTGTCCAAAATCAAAGAAGCACGGGGTCCTTCCCAAATGATCACAATGTACTCAGTACAGTGAGCAAATGAGACAGGACTGGGAGGAGTGCCCAAAATCAAATTTACAGCACGGGCGAGCAATTCCAAAGCCACCAAATTTCAGAATACAACAACACTTGGGGGAGCTGGTAGTGGAAACACAAAATGCAGACAGAGACCATCAATATCAAGCAAATAAATAAATGCAGCACAGTTTTCTTAAATGTCACTGAAACAGATCAAGGTCAAAAAAGTATACTTATATAAGCTTTGTGTATCCAGATAGCTAGACAATCAGTCACAGCTAGGCTACAAGGAGCAGCTACAATACTGACACAGTCTCACAGAAATGTACCTCCTTACACCAGTAGTATAAAAAAATCACACATTGGATAGGCTGGCTTCACAAAAAGTAAAGCAACCCCCACTGTGAAACCAGCTGAAAAGAATGCAGACAGTGACCAGCAATATCAAACAAATACATAAATGCAGTACAGTTTTGTTAACTATCACTAAATCAAGCAAATAAATGCAGCACAGGTTTGTTAACTATCACTGAAACAGATAAATTGCAAAAAAGTATACTTATATAAGCTTTGTGTCTCCAGATAGCTATAGAATCTGACACAGTCAGGCTACAAGGAGCAGCTATGATACTGACACAGTCTCACAGAAATGTAACTCCTTATACCAGTAGTATAAAAGAAAGTCACACCTTGGAGTGGCTGGCTTCACAGAAAGTATAGCAACCCCCACTGTGAAACTAACTGAACAGAATTTATTTATTTATTTACTGACAACTGATTGTCAGGAAAGTCTGAATGGGTAGAAACCCATTTTCAGCAGAGGTCCGGGAAAGAAAAGCTCCAAATTATTACAAAACATTTTAAGAAAAATAATTTTACAATCCTCAAAAATAAAACAAAAACAACTGTAGTTTAAATAATTATAACATATTAGACATAATATAGAAACATTAATTAAGAATCAATACAAGTTATATGACAATCATTTAATATTTAGAGAAATTTTAGAAAGTTTGTGGAAAAAGTAAAGGTAAGTTAGTTTAATACAAACAGGAACTGCAATATGAAGTGAGAAAAAAAACAGTTTTATGGTACATTTAGAGAGAAAGTCAGGGAAGAGAATTAGATTGCAGTAAGGAAGTAAGTGAAGAAGGGAGAGTAAGGTTGTATAAGGAATCAAAAGGTACTTGTTCACATTCAGGGCTATTGTTTATCCTAGTTTTGAGCAAGAACAGAGTCAGGTATTTGCTAAGAAGTCTTTCAGAATAGTTTTGAAAGATGGGAGGGAGAATATAGACCTGATGGATACAGATAAGGAGTGCCAGGCCTTAGCAAACTTGTACGAGTACAGACAATGCCAAGCAGATTTAATTGGTTTGTAGACAGGAGTTTTTGGTCACTGGATCGCAATGACCGACCGAGAACATCATTGTATAGAATGTTTTTACTGCTGTACAGGCAGATGGATGCTGGATAGTGGTAAGAAGCTGTGTATATGTTAGTTGATGTGGCAGTTCTAACCAATTTAGGCTTTTTAGTGCTATGCAGTGGTGGGTTCTGAAAGGGGTATTTGCTGCAAATTTAGCAATTTTGTTATAGCTTGTTCAAGTTTTAATTTTTGTGAAGCCTGGAGGTTAGTAAAGATGGGAGCAACATAAACAAGAGTGGGGAGAAGATAAGTAGTGACAAGCGTAGTTTTAGTTGCGTCAGTGAAAAATTTTTGGCTCTGTAAAGCATCCCTAGTTTTTGATGAGTTTTTCCCATGCAATTTTGTATATGCAGGCGAATGTAAGATTATCATCCACTCTCACCTCTAATAATTTGCAACATGAAGTGACTTCAATGGTTGTATTATCAGGAGAAAGGACTTTAAATTTTGTTTTTCATGAGAGAGGGATTTGGGGAAAAAAGCAGTAGTTTGGTCTTTTTTGGGTTGAGCATGAGTTGTGAGTTATGAAGCCATGTTTCAGTAGCAGTTAAAGCTTCACGAGGAATTTTATGGATGTGTACCATGTTGTCAGATGTGCAGATGAGAGTAGAACCATCTGTGGATTGTATTAGGGTGGCCTGTTGCATGGATGTATAGAGGGTGTTGATGAAAATGTTAAAGAGGAAGGGACCGAGAATACAGCCTTGTGGGATACTGGTGATGACTGGGAGGTAAGGACAGAGCATGGAGTGCCATTTTACTGACTGATACTTTTTGGACAGGTAGCTTTTCAACCACAAAAGGATCGTCTGAGACAGACCTAGTGAGAAAATTTGAAGTAGAAATTTGCTGTGCAAACTGTGTCAAAGGCTTTAGACAAGTTTACAAATAAAGAAGAGACTAATTTGCCGTTATCTCTAGTTTTATTAACAGTATCTATATAGGTTTGAAGGGCAGTGCTAGTACTATGGGAAGGATGGGAGCCATATTATGTAGTGGATAGGAGTTCTTCCTGCAGGATATAGTCTAGCTATTGTTTTTGAATATATTTTTCAAGTATTTTGGAAAGGGGAAATAACACTGCTTTGGGTCTAAAGTTATTAATGTCTGTTGAATTTCCTCCTTTGTGCAGACGGATAATGTGTGACTTTTTCCAGAGACAGGGAATGTAAGATTAACCTATTTATAAGGATAGAGACTGGATAGGCAATGCTATTGGCTGCTATTTTAGCTTCATTAGCTGAAGAAGAGCACAGTTTGTCTTTCAGTAGTTTTATATAGGATGTGGGCACAGGTTTGAAGGTGAAAGTGGATGCAGTGATATGTGGCTGTTGGGCAGGGTTGGGATTACATGCTGAGAAATCCTTGGTTAGGGATGCTGTACTATCTATAACATAAGAATTGAACTGTATTGCAGTTTTGAGTGGTGCGTTATCAGAAGAGGAGTTCGGGTTCATTTTTTTGGCCAGGATGCAAGAGTTCTTTAATGGAAGTCCAATTTTTTTTTACAGTTGTGTTTAGTATTATTCTAAGTTATTGTAGTATACGTTTTTGACTTCATTTATTTGCTTATTAGTACGACTGAGAAGCATTATGAAGTTTTCAAGATACTGAGGTGTTTCATTTTTTAACATTTTTTCCATGCTTTGCTCTATCCTGCATTAGCATTCTACTCTTTTTGACAGCCAAATTGCATTATTTGTTCTTAGTCTCTTCATTCTAGGAGGTGCAAGGCTACATAGGAAATTTATAAAAGTTGTACTGAATTAATTTACAGCATCGTCTAAGGGAAGGTTTTTAGGAAGTTCCAGTTAACAGATGATAGTGTAATAATGAACGTTTCTGGGTTAAATTTGGAAAGGTTGCATGTTTTATAAATATGCTGCTTAACTTGGTGTGTGAGATGTCTGGTTGTATACATTGTACTGTAAAAACAGCAATGCAGGCTGATGCAGGCTCATACTGTGGCAAGACTCTGAAGTGCTCTGATTTCAGTCACAGAGTACCAAACCAAACCTGTTGCAAATGAGAAGAATTACCCAGGAATGGGTAATGGGTGCAGCACCATTAAATATTTTCCAGAGGTTTATTGTCTCATCACGCATATTAGAACAAACAGTTGTACTGCATACTGTGAACAGCCATCTCCAGCACAGAGCAGTGAGAACTGTGCATGTAAATAATGTGAATGTGCACAGTACAGCCCAGCTACAAACCCCATACACTGCAATGCACATTGAACATGCTTTGTCCGGGAGGGTGCACTGTACTGTCCAGCTATGAACCCCATACACCACAATGCATATTGAGCATGTTCTGTCCAGGAGGGTACACAGTACTGCCCAGCGATGAACCCCATACACTGCAATGCACATTGAGCATGCTTTGCCCAGGACAGTACACAGTAATGCCCAACTATGAACCCCATACACCACAATGCATATTGAGAATGCTTTATCCAGCACAGTACACAGCACTGCCCAACTATGAACCCCATATACCACAAGGCATATTGATTATATTCTGTCCTGGAGGGTACACAGTACTGCCCAGCTATGAACCCCATACACCGCATGTCACACTGAGCATGTTCTGTCCAGGAGGGTACACAGTACAGCCCAGCTACAAACCCCATACACCACAATGCACATTGAGCATGTTCTGTCCAGGAGGGTACACAGTACTGACCAGCTATGAACCCCATACATCACAATGCACACTAAGCATGCTTTGTCCAGGACAGTACACAGTACTACCTAACTATGAACCCAATACACATCAATGCACATTGAGCATGTTCTGTCCTGGAGGGTACACAGTACTGCCCAGCTATGAGCTCCATACATCGCAAGGCACATTGAACATGTTCTGTCCAGAAGAGTACACAGTACTGCCCAGCTATGAACCCCATGCACCTCAATGCACATTGAGCATGCTTTGTCCAGGACAGTACACAGTACTGCCCAACTATGAATCCCATACACAGCAATGCACATTGAGCATGTTCTGTCCAGGAAGATACACAGTACTGTCCAGCTATGAACTCCATACACTGCAAGGCACATTGAACATGTTCTCTCCAGTAGGGTACACAGTACTTCCCAGCTATGAACCCCATACACCGCAAAGCACACTGAGCATGTTCTGTCCAGAAATGTACACAGTACTGCCCAGCTATGACCCCCACACACATCTGAAGGCTCACTTTGCACATTCTGTCAAGTAAGGTGCAGACTGCTACCCAGATGTGAACACACACATCCCAAGAAGGTACACAATGCTGCCTGGATCTGAACCCCAAACACCCCAAGGCACGCTGTCTAGCTGTCTGCATAGCAGTTTCCAGGTGTGAACCCTTTATTCTTCCAAGACATACTGTGCATATTCCATCCAGGACAGTGAACATTACTAACCTGCTGTGTATCCAATATATTAAATTAAACAACTCTTCTGGTAACTCTCTCAGTCACTGTCTCTTTCTCTATTACTCCTATGTCTCTATAATCTGGAACTCCACCCCACTTGCCCTTAAACAAATGCCTGAGGTGAAATATTTCAATTCTCAATTAAAACAATATATGATGAACACATGGCTATGTTCCTGCTCCTGGCTAGATAAAAATTCCAGTCCATCCATACAGTGCATTCTAAGCTATGCCATCCCACACCTTATCTTAGGGCACTATACTGACATATTATATCTGCAGCCTGCATCTCTATCACCCTTTCTCCCTAAACCACTTATTTTTCTCTCCCCTTTCCTTACCACTTCTTAGTCTTCATCTCACATCTCCCCTTACTTTTGTTAAAATCTACTATTCCTGCTCAACATCGCCTTGCTCATTGCCTTGCCTTTTCTCCCCCCTTTTCTTTCATCCTATTTCATATCATATCCTTCTGTATCTCCTTCTAACTAGCTAAAAGCCATTCAAGGGCACCTTGCCACTCTTTGCTCATCGAAGATGATCTTGTTTAACCTTATCCAACCTTCCTCTCACTCAATCAAATAATCATTTATTTCAGACTCTACCCCATCTAATGCCTGATCCAACCACTTTCTGTGCTGACACCTCTACCTATTTTCCTGGTGTTGCCTCTCAGACTTGAACCTTGCTCTTCCTATACACTGCTGTATAACTATCACTTCAGCAAACATGTTACTTAAACACTTTTTCCTCAAACTTCACTTCTTAAAAATATGTTTGCGCAGATAATTTTCTCTTTTCTGTCCTTCTACTTTCTTTGTTTTAAACTATTGTTGCACTCATGTTATGTACTGTTGTCTTTTGAAAAACTTCATGCTTCACCATGTGTTTTGTTTGCATTAATTCTGCTAAATTGCTTAAAATCATTGTAGTTTTTCTCATCTCCTTTTTTGTATCGTTTGCGCATAAATTATACTTGGAGCTTTTCTTCCCATGCCCCGACTGAAAAGGGGCAACTTATGCCAAGACAATCCCGGTAAACAAATGTTAATAAATAAATACTCCAAATCGCATTGTGCACATTGTATGGAGGACGTGTACAGTACATGTATACCCCAAATACACCCAAGACACACAGTGCATGTTCTATTCAGGATTCATATTTCGATATTTATAACCCTTTTTAGTTTCTACACATCATGCCGATATCATCCACTGTTAACAGACTAAGCCTGTTTGTATGCTATCTTTCTGTTCCTGTTATTTCCGTTATTAGACTTGTTCACATTTTAGAAAGTATATTTTATTTGTTGCAGATATAGTCAGTCACTTAAATATATTGTAATGGTAATCGCATATTGCACTAACTACAATGTGTCTGCAATGTGCTACTACAATGCTCTCCATGTTAATTTGTCTTTTGATCTTTCCTCCCCAAGTCTCTGCTGAAAATGAGTCTTGTCAACATAGAATTTCATTGTCAAAAAATAAAAAAATAATCCCTGACTGCTCCGACAGGGTCCCCAAACTGTTTGGTTATATGACCTGCCCAACCACAATAGCTGCTTGGCAAACAGACCATACAAAAAGGAAAATCAGCTCTTTGAACTACAGCTCATAACTGGTCCAACAGCATAGCCACTGAGTGGGATTTTGCCCTTTCCCCACTGATGTGTAATCTCTGAATTGGTATATGTAATTAGCAGGGAGTGGGGGTCCAGAGGGAGGCTTACCTCCCTGCATAAAACATTGTTTTGTGTTTTTTTTTATTTAATGAGTTTCAACCATTTGTGGCTGATGTGGTGGAAGTCAATCTAGTTGACTGGAAATTTAGTAAAATTGAATCATATATATATATATATATATATATATATATATATATATATATATACGTATATATATAGATAGATACACACACGCACACAGACACAAACACACACACACACACACACACACACACACACACACACACACACACACACACACACACACATATCACATCACACATACTCACAGATATACACCTACATACATTCAGACACACAGGAGCTGCTGCACAAACAGTTGAACAGTCCACTCCACTTGTTGTGTCTTTTTGTGTCTTTCGGCTTTTCCCGGTTAGGTGTCGCCACAGCGGAACTCCGGTCCGCTAATGATTGGCAGTTGATTTTTACATGCCGAGTTGCCAGCCCTCACGCACAACCTTCAATGAAGGTATGCCCATTCACGCATGTCTCCACGCAGAAGACGCTCTAGCTGAGAATTCTAAAGATGAGGTCATAAAAACAAGGAAGAAAAAGGGGGAAAGGAGAACATTTCAGTTCCCAAAAAAAGCTGTGTTATTCTTTTACTCTGTAGAGATACAAGTTCATGAGGAATATAGTTCCTGACATGGGGGTGAAGGAGGCTTGCCCCTTACAAAAACACTTTTTTGTTAATTAAATGAATTCACACAGCTTTATACTGAATTGTGGTAATGATTTTTTTTTTATTATCCTACTTTTGAGTATTTAAACTTTCTGTCTAAAGAGTTCAACTATGTGTGATTTTGCTATCAAACAACTAGTCAAGTACAGCAGAACCTTCCAGAGACTGTGCACCATCCAGCTGAGAAGTACTGAAAGAATGCACTGTGTACCATCCAGCTGAGAAGCACTGAAACATGGATGTACTGTGTACCATCCAGCTGAGAAGCACTGAAGCATGGATGTACTGTGTACCATCAAGCTGAAAATCCCTGAAACATGGATGTACTCTGTACCGTCCAGCTGTGAAGCACTGAAACATGGATGTACTGTGTACCATCCAGCTGAGAAACACAGAAACATGGATGTACTCTGTACCATCCAGCTGAAAAGCACTGAAACTTGGATGCACTTTGTACCGTCCAGCTGAGAAGCACTGAAACATGGATATACTGTGTAATGTCCAGCTGAGAAGCACTGAAACATGGATGTACTGTATACCATTAAGCTGAGAAGCACTGAAACATGGATGTACTGTGTACCATCCAGCTGAGAAGCACAGAAACATGGATGTACTCTGTAACATCCAGCTGAAAAGCACTGAAACTTGGATGCACTTTGTACCGTCCAGCTGAGAAGCACTGAAACATGGATGTACTGTGTACCGTCCAGCTGAGAAGGACTGAAACATGGATATACTGTGCACCATCCAACTGAGCAGCACTGAAAGGATGCACTGTGTACCACCCAGCTGAGAAGCACTGAAACATGGATTTACTGTGTACATTCCAGCTGAAAAGCACTGAAACATGGATGTACTTTGTACTGTCCAGCTGAGAACCACTGAAATATGGATGCACTGTGTACCGTCCAGCTGAGAAGCACTGAAACATGGACATACTGTGTACAGCCCAGCTGAAAAGCACTGAAACATGGATGTGCTGTGTACCATCAGGCTGAGAAGCACTGAAACATGGATGTACTGTGTACTGTCCAGCAGAGAAGCAATGAAACATGAATGTACTGTGTAATGTCCAGCTGAGAAGCACTGAAACATGGATGCATAAGTACCATCCAGCTGAGAAGCAGTGAAAGGATGTACTGTGTACCATCCAGCTGAGAAGCACTGAAACATGGATGTACTGGCAGTACACTAAACACCGAAAGTGTGATAAGAGACTTAGAGACACAGGTGGACAGTAGTCTCACCTTCGATAACCACATCACCATAACAGTCAGGAAATCCTTCTAAGTGGCACACCTCATCAATAAAGGTTTTTCATACAGGAAAAAGGAGGTCATTGCCCCACTGTACTCATCCCTCATTATACCCATTATAGAATACAACACCCTGTTTGGTATGCAGCAACTGGAAATGCCGCAGAAATACCTCGCTAAAAGAATCACAGGCCTAAAGCAGATGCCCTACGCTGACCACCTTAAAAATCTCCAGCAATACTCGTCTACTCAAAGGTGATCTCTGCTTAACATACAAGGCCATGTCAAACCCAGAGCTGTTGGACATGCTACACTTAAAGAAATCCCAATGCCTCAGAGCCACACGCTCCAGGGATCTAAACCTTGTCACCACAATAAACAAAACATTTTGGAGGGATAGGTTCTTGACCCAGAGACTCCCCAGACTCTGGAATAGACTGCCCACATATGTCAAGCAGAGCGCCTCTTTGGCCCTCCTCAAGAGGAACCTTGACAATTGGACGGGAGAAAGGAAATTCACCCTGGAGATTACATCAGTCACCCTGCTAGACAGGGGTCCAGGGAAGTAAATAGTGTGGAAAGAAATAGCCAGGGAATTGTTATGGCTAGGCTTGTACAGGCCCTAGGGCCGACAGCCTAGTACCAACCTATGAACCTATGAACCTACTGTGTACCATCTAGCTGATAAGCACTGAAACATGATGTACTGTATACCATCTAGCTGGGAAGTACTGAAACATGGATATACTGTGTACCATCCAGCTGAGAAGCACTGAAACATGGATGCACTGCATACTGTCCAGCTGAGAAAAGCACTGAAACATGAATGTACTGTGTAATGTCCAGCTGAGAAGCACTGAAACATGGATGCACTGCGCACAATCCAGCTCAGAAGCTCTAAAAGGATATACTGTGGACCATCCAGCTGAGAAGCACTGAAACATGAATGTACTGTGTACTGTCCAGCTGAGAAGCATTGAAACGTGGATGTACTGTGTAATGTCCAGCTGAGAAGCACTTAAACATGGATGCACTCTGTACCATCCAGCTGAGAAGCACTGAAAGGATGCACTGTGTACCATCCAACTGAGAAGCACTGAAACATGGATGTATTGTGTACTGCCCAGCTGAGAAGCACTGCAACATGGATGTACTGTGTACTGCTCAGCTGAGAAGCACTGAAACATGGATGTACTGTGTACTGCCCAGCTAAGAAGCATTGAAACATGGATGTACTGTGTAATGTCCAGCTGAGAAGCACTGAAACATGGATGCACTGTGTACCATCCAGCTGAAAAGCACTGAAAGGATGTACTGTGTACCATCCAACTGAGAAGTACTGAAACATGGATGTATTGTGTACTGCCCAGCTGAGAAGCACTGAAATATGGATGTACTGTGTACTGCCCAGCGGAGAAGCACTGAAACATAGATATACTGCATAATGTCCAGCTGAGAAGCACTCAAACATGGATGCACTGTGTACCATCCAGCTGAGAAGCACTGAAAGGATGTACTGTGTACCATCTAGCTGAGAAGCACTGAAATATGGATGTACTGTGTACCATCCAGCTGAGAAGCACTGAAACATGGATGTACTGTGTACTGTCCAGCTGAGAGGCAATGAAACATGGATGAACTATGTACTGCATGGATGAACTATGTACCGTCCAGCTGAGAAGCACTGAAACATGGATGTACTGTGTACTGCCCAGCTAAGAAGCACTGAAACATGGATGTACTGTGTACTGCCCAGATGAGAAGCACTGAAACATGGATGTACTGTGTAATGTCCAGCCAAGAAGCACTGAAACATGGCTGCACTGTGTACCATCCAGCTGAGAAGCACTGAAAGAATATACTGTGTACCATCCAGCTGAGAAGCACTGAAAGAATGTACTGTGTACCATCCAGCTGAGAAGCACTGAAACATGGATGTACTGTGTACCATCTAGCTGAGAAGCACTGAAACATGATGTACAGTGTACCATCTAGCTGAGAAGCACTGAAACACAGTTGTACTGTGTATCATCCAGCTGAGAAGCATTTAAATATGATGTACTGTGTACTGTCCAGCTGAGAAGCACAGAAACATGGATGTACTGTGTACTATCCAGCTAGAAGCACTGAAACATGGATGTACTATGTACCATCCAGCTGAGAGGCAATGAAACATGGATGAACTATGTACTGTCTAGCTGAGAAGCACTGAAACATGGATGTATTGTGTGCTGCCCAGCTGAGAAGCACTGAATGATGGATGTACTGTGTACTGTCCAGCTGAGAAGCACTGAAAGGATGTATTGTGTACCATCCAGCTGAAAAGCACTGAAACATGGATGTACTGTTTACCGTCCAGTTGAGAAGCACTGAAATATGGATGTACTGTGTACTGTCCAGTTAAGAAGCACTGAAATATGGATGTAATGTGTACTGTCCAGCTGAGAAGCACTGAAAAATGGATGTACTGTTTACCGTCCAGTTGAGAAGCACTGAAAAATGGATGTACTTTGTAATGTCCAGCTGGGAAGCACTGAAACATGGATGCAATGTGTACTATCCAGCTGAGAAGCACTGAAAAATGGATGTATTGTGCACTGCCCAGCTGAGAAGCACTGCAACATGGATGTACTGTGTACAGCTCAGCTGAGAAGCACTGAAACATGGATGTACTGTGTACTGCCCAGCTAAGAAGCATTGAAACATGGATGTACTGTGTAATGTCCAGCTGAGAAGCACTGAAACATGGATGCACTGTGTACCATCCAGCTGAAAAGCACTGAAAGGATGTACTGTGCACCATCCAACTGAGAAGTACTGAAACAAGAATGTACTGTGTACTGCCCAGCTGAGAAGCAGTGAAGTATGGCTGTACTGTTTACCGTCCAGCTGAGAAGCAATGAATATGGATGTACTGTTTACTGTCCAGCTGAGAAGCATTGAAATATGGATGTACTGTGTACTGTCCAGTTGAGAAGCACTGAAAAATGATGTACTGTGTAATGTCCAGCTGTAAAGCACTGAAACATGGATGTACTGTGTACCGTCCAGCTGAGAAGCACTGAAAAATGGATGTATTGTGTACTGCCCAGCTGAGAAGCACTGCAACATGGATGTACTGTGTACTGCTCAGCTGAGAAGCACTGAAACATGGATGTACTGTGTACTGCCCACCTAAGAAGCATTGAAACATGGATATACTGTGTAATGTCCAGCTGAGAAGCACTGAAACATGGATGCACTGTGTACCATCCAGCTGAAAAGCACTGAAAGGATGTACTGTGTACCATCCAACTGAGAAGTACTGAAACATGAATGTACTGTGTACTGCCCAGCTGAGAAGCACTGAAGTATGGCTGTACTGTTTACTGTCCAGCTGAGAAGCAATGAAATATGGATGTACTGTTTACTGTCCAGCTGAGAAGCACTGAAATATGGATGTACTGTGTACTATCCAATTGAGAAGCACTGAAAAATGTATGTACTGTGTAATGTCCAGCTGTAAAGCACTGAAACATGGATGTACTGTGTACCGTCCAGCTGAGAAACACTGAAACATCGATGTACTGTGTACTGTCCAGCTGAGAAGCACTGAAATATGGATGTACTGTTTACCGTCCATCTGAGAAGCACTGAAATATGGATGTACTGTGTACTGCCCAGCTGAGAAGCACTGAAACATGAATGTACTGTGTGCTCCCCGGCTGAGAAGCACTGAAATATGGATGCACTGTTTACCGTCCAGCTGAGAAACGCTGAAATATGGATGTACTGTGTACTGTCCAGCTGAAAAGCACTGAAAAATGGATGTACTGTGTAATGTCCAGCTGAGAAGCACTGAAACATGAATGTACTGTGTACCATCCAGCTGAGAAGCAGTGAAACACGGCTGTACTGTGTACTGTCCACCAGAAAAGCACTGAAATATGGATGTTTCATCAGAATTCAGAGAAAACGAGATGGAACTGCGATTTGAAAAAGCAGTCCTCGCATTACTAGAGCAGGCAACATATTTTTCAGTGCATTCCAAACAAATGGAAGACTCCAACTTTCAGGCAAGGAATGCAACATAAAATGATGGACCAATGTCAACACTAGATATGTCTCCAGCTGATATCCAAGGGATGCTGCAGCTGTAGCACTACTTAGTGTGTGTGTGTGCGTGTGTGCGTGTGTGCGTGTGTGTTTCAGGGAAGGGGTACAGTAGGGCATTTTTAAAGCACTTTTCTTCTTGGCAGGATGAAGCCGCTTTGGGAAGCCTTGATCTCCTGTCTGTCTCTTAGTACAACTGAATACTTCCAAGGAATCAAGTGAGCTTCAGAGTACCAGAGACAGAGGAAGGGCACCAGCAACAGCTGATGGCTTGCTGTGATTGGGGGGAGAAAAAAATGGAAAAAAAGAGCATACACAAGCACACACGCACCCACACACAGACACACACACACACACACACATATAACACACACACACACACACACACACACACACACACATATACATATATATATATATATGTGTGGGCTGTCTTATAATTGCTAATGTTCCAGCTGCTTTTTCTTGTGTGTTGTTCACAGCTGAACACTCCTCTATTTATTTCTGAGTATGACATGCTTGAATGCACACACTTCGCCTTTAAATATACTTACTCCAAAGTGATACAAACTCATGGGGCAGTATATTGAGACAGCAAGGATACAGAGGCAAAGCCCTCATGTTACAAGAGTGCAGGAGGGCTTGCCTTCCTGCATACCACTTTCATTCAATTTGCTACTCATGAAGGGTACTAAGGATATATATATATATATATATATATATATATATATATATATTTTTTTATATATATATATAGATATATATACATACATATAATGTACACACACGCATGCGTGCGATAGTGAGACAAACACATTAAACTCTTGAATGCTGTTCTGCTGTCATAATTTTCAGCTAAACAGTAATTCTGTAGCATCTGCCCATTGTTAAAATGTGTCTTCTGAACGAAATGTAAGGATTTATGCTACACTATATGGTAATCTTCTATGAAGAAAGACATACAAGGTTGTGTAAAGATGCATGCATTGTTCTACCTCCAATGAATGCCTATGCAAAAGTTTCAATTCCCTTCCAGGAATAACATAAAAAAACTATGGCAAAGGCTACAGACTGATCTTGCAAGATTGCTCTTAACGGATTGCTTACAGCAAATGTTTAGACATTCATTCTGTGTCAGAAGTCACCAGCTGAGGACCTTCCTCTACCAAATACTTCACCACCAATGATCTTGTGTGGATCTGGGTGTGTACAAGCCAACAGGACAGTCAGAAGGTGTGGTAGAAAAAAATAAGGCACAGCCTGACAAGAACAGAATGAAGAAAAGGATTAATTATGCACTAGAATTTAGAATTTTGAAAGAACAACAAAAGAATAACCAGACCAGAGACAATGTTCCTGTTCTCTCTATTCCAGAAAAGGAAGAAATAATGGAGCCACAGAACTGCAAAAACATGACTTCTACTATTTATTTTCTACTGTAACTGCCACGTCCTGCTATAAATGTCATGACATTTAAAACACCTGTGCAATTTTTTTGTGATTCACTCCAAAGAAACACTGATGCTGCAGCAAAATTTTACATTTCAAACTTGCGTGTTTATCTTACATTGATATTCTAGGCTGTACTGGTATCTTTGCTGTGATTATTCTTTACTAATTTTTATTTTTCTCTGTCCACAAGTGTCTCCATGTGGGTGGACATCGTGACAACACTTGGATTCTGTTTGGGTTTATCTTTCCCATAATGCAGTCTTAAGCCAGGCAAGATGACATTATCTGGTCCTAAATTCTTATTATGTACATCCTTGCATTTACTTAGAATGGCAGCACACAGAATTTCGGCCTGGTCTGAGAAGCCATGGACAGAGTGCCTGAAACATTATTTCAGTGATGTTCACAGGTATGTGTTCTTGGTTTTGCTTTAATCAAAGTGTAATAAACTCTTTCTTCTGCTATTGCAAAATATTGTTCAAAATTAGTATTTAATTAGTAGTAATTAGCTTCTCAAGTCAGAATGCTTTGTCACTATTGTCATGTTTCTTCACAGTAAGATTACAAAGTAGAAGCACGGTGAATTCTCAAAGGCTTAATGAGTTTACAGCCCCAGAAGAGGGAAAGATGTCAGCTGTAAGTAATAGTGCCAGCAAAAACAGTGAATTCCTACAGACTCAATAGGTTTACACATCAGTAGATGGTGGAAAACAACAAAACAAGTACACATACCTTGTTGTGTAAATGTTTCTTTGGCTAAACTTTAAAATGTGATATGTAAGATGATACAAGAGCAAGGAAAACAAATTCTAAAGGAAAGTATCATGAGATTTCGTTCAAACCAAACATGGTGTGCGTGTAGAGACAGCTAATTAGCACAGAAATGCAACGGGATGGAAAAACTGCTTAATCATGCCCTTTTTTATAACATTACAGTGTTAAGGATAATGTCTTAAAAAGGAAAATACTCTCTTGTTAAAGGAAGCTCTGTATTTAGGCTCAATTAGTCCTTTATTGAAGTAATGGTAGAAGAAGTTTCCAGCTGAGTTAGTTGTCAATATTTAATTCAACGATGTGTGGCAGGCTGTATGGAAATAAACAGTCCCTATATTTTCTGTAACCATAACTTTTTTCATTTTTAGTTTCAGTATTTAGACCATGCAGTTTCCTCTTGTATGCACCATTAAAAGAAGTAAAGACAGCTCAGCTGTCAAGTCATTAAGCAATTTATTCTTGGCACAAACACAATGGCATTCATCTGTAATGATTTCTCTGAAGGCCTCACCCTGAAAGCCCTGCATCCTTACACACTTACATAAAGCTTTACAGAAGACAGAGGGATGGGAAAGACAGCTACTGAAAGCAAGCAAAAGTGCCAGTTGCTGTGAAGAAAATGACAGCACAGAGGACTGAGGCTTTGAACCGTTAATGAGCTGCTTCCTCTAATCAAAAATGAAGGTTTTACTACGTCCACATCTGTTTACATACCGCGTCTGTTTACATACCGTGTGATTCTGAGCAAGTCACTTAACCAGACAGAGTCAAAAGGGATACTTGTGTCCAGCGAGATTACCTGGTTAACAAATATACATAAAAAAAAATGCTACTTCTGGAAGACCTCATATTGGAAGCCACTGTAGGTCAGGGAAGTGGACACCTAATGGGGGACACCAAATGGGGAAGCGTCAAAATCTCACTGGAAAAAGCATTAGAAAATAAAGGCTTAAAGCTGCTGCTTATGTAATACTAGTTAATTGGCAGAACTGGGTTGATCTAAAAGTGTTAGTTCTATGTTCTGCAAGTCCACATAGATATTTATTCATTTATTTAACACCTACCACTAAAGTCCAATTTGGAATGAAGCCAATTTTTAGCAAAGGAGAAACACTCCAAACGCATGTCTTTGTAATGTGGAAGGAAAGTGAAGCACCCAGAGGAAACCCACACAGATGCAGGGGGGACATGCAGACTCCGAACAGAAGGTACCCCAGCCAAGATTCAAACCAGAGAACCTCTTTCTGTGAGGTGACATTGCAACCTCTGCATCACTGTATTGTCTGCCAAGGCACAGACTAAGTATACTGGGAGGAGACCTCAGGATACATGCACACAGCTGTCCATTCTTTAATAATCTGAGCTCTACAATGAGATGTAATGATTAAAGAAAATATAACTGCAAGAAGCTGTTGGTAAGGCCACAATTGTGTACCAAGCAGATACATCTTCCTATTTACACTTCTTCCTCATACCACCACTATCTTACCATTACATAGTGCATATTCTCATTAAAATCTAATTATAATCACTACAGTAAAAGTATTTTAATATTGATGAAACTTGCCAAGCATGAGCAGTTCAATACCATGCATAACATTTAGGCAACTCACTTATGAGCCACCTGTTGCATGATTTATTATACTTTTCTAAAGTGGATTAACTTTACATGGGTTTTTGAGTGCATTACTATTTACAGGGGATGCATGTTAAACACCAGATCATACTGATGCAGTGCAAATTTTGATGAGGCTTGCAAGGTATTGTCAACATTCCCAAGCATCAACAGGACCAGTTCATAATACCATTAAAAATGCCACTATTTCATTTTGTTTTCTTCATTCTGTTTGTGATGTAACTGTGGACTTACCAACAGCTTCTGCCAATAACATCTGCAATGTATCCCAAATAATTATGTCATCTAACTGAAGTAACCCAGTTAAATTTCCAGAGCCCAAGCTGTCATGTCATGAACACAAGTACAGCACTACAAGATTATATTAAACATGAAAAGAATATAAGATACCTGGAAGTAAGAAAAGAAAACCTAATGCCTGGCTAGCTTACAAGACAATAATCAGGCCATAAGAGTACTGCACTATCTTCATAGTCATAGGTCATTACTAGCCTAACAACCACTAGATCCCTTACAAGCCCAGCTGCGCACCCCAAACCCATTTGGATCCTGAGAATCATGGGTGTCTGTGGGGAGGGCATGTTAGTAGGGAGTTAAATAAGGGATTTGTGGGGTACGAGTAAGTTAGGATAATACTTTTCGTACTGACAGCTTCTGTCCATAAGGGACATGGGGGTCAGACTGGGGAGAAAATTTATGATTTCCCATCCAGTTGTCAAGGTTTTGCTTGAATAGGATCAGGGATTAACTGGGGAGCCTATCCCATACAGCAGGGATACTTTGGGACACATACCTATATCTCCAGCGCATTCTGTTTATGTCACAAGCAAAGTTCTCATCCCTGGATCTGGTGTTTCTGGTGCTGTTTGTTTTGCACATGTGCAACAGATCCATCAGGGCTGAGTCTGAGGAAGCCAGGCAAAAATCCCCTCTCTGCAGCCTGTAGGAGAATGAAAATAGAAACAGAGCCTTTAGGTGATCAGTATAGGACAGGGTATTCGTACGCTGAATTCTCCAGGTGACAAACCTTTCTGGGCATTCTAATTGTTGCAAGTGTCTGGTTAGATACATGCCCAAGGAAGTATTGTACTCAATGATGGGCATGATAAGGGCCAAGCGGAGTGGTACTATAACTTCTTTGGACTTAGATGCCATAATAAACTGGGCAACACAGAATCATTTTCTCTACTATATTAGCTATGCGTTGGTTAAAGGCCAGACTGCTGTCTACATATGTTCCTAGATCCCTTAATAATGGGTCAACTATTAGGAGTGTGTTACTGTTGGATTTATTGACATGGATTAACAGTTTCCCAATGGGCATTATAATCCATTTTTTGGAATTGAATTTTAGGGTATGGCTTTGGCACCAATCATTTGATGGTGTTAAACCCCCTTGAGGGAAACCTACACAACTCCCAGTTTACAGTCACCTGTGAACTTGATGAGCCAGAGATCTTAAACATCAGCCTTGACTTCTAAGATGTAGATGCCAAGCAGAAGCAGGCCCAGTATGGTGCCCTGGGGTACTCTGCTGATGACAGGTCTTTTGGTGGAGGTGGTCTCACTCATCCTGACTTCTTCTGTCCTGTCTGTGAGCCACCCAGCAATCCAGCAAGTTATGAAGGGATTTATGCCTAGCTCAGAGAGATTGTCAATAATGTGTGAGTGGGGTATTGTATCGAATGACTTCGCCATGTCAATATATGCAGTACGCACTGTTTTACCCTTGTCCGTTGCCTTGGTGACCCTCTCAAAGAAGTCTGCTAGGTTAAGTAGACATGACCTTACTTTAACAAAGCCAAATTGAGATAGGTCCAGTGTCTGTAGGTTGCCAATGTCCTTGTTTATCATTCCCATGATAATTCATTCTATGGCTTTGAATATTAGGCTTGCAATACTGATGGGTCTGTAGTTCCCTGGGTCAGCTGATGATCTGCCCTTGTGGAGGAGAATGACCGTCATGGTCCTCCATTCACTTGGAAGGTAGTCTTAGAAACAACAAATGACAGTAGTTTAGAAAGCAACACAAATCTTACAAAGAAGAAGTTGTTGACAGTAGGAAAGACTAAAAAAGCTAAGTGTGTCTGAGAAGGCCAAGAAGACATGAAATGGCAAGTAAGAAAAGAATTTGGCCAAAAGAACCTAATTTCTGAAGCAACCGAGCTGTGCCCTACACACACTGTGAGCAGAACAGAAAAAGTAGAAGGAAGGCAGAGACTTAATGTGATAGTCTAGGGAGAGGGAGGCATAACTATGAAAACAGGGATGCTAACATGCACTGGACCGTCCCCATCACTAAAGGACTCTGATCCATGTTAATGGACTATACTGTATCCATGGGGTACTGCTAAATCAGACCTAAATGGATTTCTAAGCAGGTAGAATCTCAGAAAAGTGCACTGATGTCAAAATGTGGACTGAAAACTATGGCAGCTTACAGATACTGGCTCAGATGAAAGAAGAAAAAGGGCTTTGTTCCAGGGCAGGCTACTCTGAGCTCTAGAACATGTTTCTGTATGCCAGATAGCTTTCCAATAGGCACACAATGTAGTAGGCATATAAGAAGAAGCCCATTTGTGTACTTTCCAGATATGAAAGCTAAGGACATTACAGACAGATTGTGTCTTATTACAAAGACAAAAATCCAAAAGATGACCTACTACACAGACTTCAGAAAAATAAAACACGAACAAAGTGATGCAACATGCACTTTCCACAGTAATAGCAACAAAATAAACTAGTGCATTAAGGGGAACACACAGGGAAAACAAGCAGCTTCCCTAGCCTTCTGTGTATTTCTTTAAATACATGCAGTGATATAACCGTGGTTAGCTCCTTTTACTCCCCTATTAATACCATCAGTACAAGTATCCACAAAAAATAAAACTGGCAAAATATCAAGAGTCCAAACTGATACTAAGGTATCCACTTTTTTCAGTGACATGCTGAAGTATTTACCCAGAGAACAGTGTCATAATATCACTGTCCTTCTCCATTTAGAAGACAAATAAAGATAAGTACTAAGGCACTACTATTGTTGCCTCACAGCAAGAGGTTCTCCCGTTCGATTCTCTGCTGGAGTGCGGGGAGTGCCTTCTGTGTGGAGTCTGCATGTTCTCCCCGCGGTTGGGTGGGCGTTCGAAAGACATGCATAAATGGGCATGCCTTCGTTGAAGGTTGAACATCGAGCTGACACCTCGGCATTCAAGAAAATCTACTGCCAACCATTACCGGACCGGAGTTCCACTGTGGCGACCCCTAACCGGGAAAAGCCGAAAGACAACAACAACTTATGCACTACTATTCAACACTGCCACATTGTTTTTATTCAAGATTACTTTACTTAAGGCCATATATACAGTGTTTAATGCACAAAAAATTATTTTGCTTACTCTTTGCACAAAACATAATTTCTATTATAGGATAGTAGGATCATAGGAGATTACTAGGCTAATGGCTCTGAGGACCTTACAAGCCTAGACAAGAGTTTATCCCCAAAAGAGAAACCTCAGTTAGCACCTGTCACCCCTGTCAATGAGGGACACAGGTGGAACCCCTAGGACAAATTTGTGGTTGCCCATCCACCCATCAAGATTACGCTTCAAGAGGGTCAGCAACATACTTTGTTTGATGAGTATGGGGAGTCTATTCCAGAGATGAGATACCCTTTGGGAGTCAAACCTGTCTCTCTAGCAGGTTTTGTTAATGTCATATATTAGATTTAAGCCTTTCAATTGGGTACTACGCAAGGAGTTAGACTTAGGGATATGGAGCATCTCTAGTAGAGCAGGGTTTGAGATTGCCTTGTAGGTATGACACAGATCACCTCTGAGCAATCTGTATGATACAGAGTAGAGTGATAGTGATTTGAGCTTGTCCACACAGGACAGGTATTGGGAGGTCATGGATTCTCTTTGTAAGGTATTTCTGTGGCCTCTCCAGCTGGTGCAGGTTTTCGGAGAGGTACATATGAAACGAGGCATTGTACTCAATTATTGGCCTAATGAAGGAGGAGTACAAAGAGGTAATCCTTTTTTCTGGATGCAGTCCCTTTACTTACGAGATAAACCAAGTAAAAGGCTTTTCTGACCACTGTCACTACATGATGGATTGTTGTCAACTTGTGTACCCAGGTCTCGCAACACAGGTTGTGGGCTTAGGGGGTTGCAGCTAATGTGGTAATCAGTAGGGGCCCCAAATGGTATGATAATACATTTTTTTGCATTTAACTTAGGCCATGACTTTGGCACCAGTAATTTGTTGCTGTTAGACCCTCTGGAAGGATGTTAACATCATTTGGAAAGTCAATGACAGCACCCAACTTACAGTCGTCCACAAACTTGGTCAGCCACAGGCCTTTTGTCTTTGCCTGGACCTCTGAGAAGTAGATGCCAAACAACAGGGGTCCCAGGACAGATCCCTAGGGGACGCCACTATTGACATGTCTGCTGTCGGAGGAAGTGGCACCTATTTTGACCTTGCGGGTCCTATCAGTGAGCCAGTTGGCCACCCACCTGATGAGATAGGGATTTACTCCAAGTTCTGTTAGCTTTTTGATGATGCCTGAGTGGGGGATTGTGTCAAAGGCTTTGGCCAAGTCAAGGTAAGCTGTATGCACTGACTTTCCCTCATCCAGTGCCTTGGTGACAGTCTCAAAAAAGTCAACCAGGTTCAACAGGCAAGATTTGCTCTTGAAGAATCCGAACTGGGTAGGGTCAAGTGCTTGGAGACTGCCTATGTCCTTGTTTATGAGGTCCATAATAATACACTCCATTGCCTTACCGATCAGACTTGTCATGCTAATGGGGGCAACAGTTTCCAGGGTCAGTAGTGGCACCACCTTTGTGCAAAGGGATGACAATGGCAGTTCTCCACTCTGCTGGAATGAAGCCTGTACTTAGGCTATGGTTGAATAGGGTGCTCAATGGTGAGGCTAGTTCTTGCTGGAGATGCTGCAGAACACAGCCTGGGATACTATCAGGTCCCACGGAAGATGTGTTCTTTGCCGTGGATAGGATCTTTAACACTTGATCTATGGAGATGTGAGGTGCGGGCAAGTATCGAGGATGTCAAATGGGCCTTTGGGGGAGGGCAGGGGGGTGAAATTTGTGCTGAACCTGTCTGCTAGCAAGTTGGCTACATCAATAGGATCAGTGTAAGTGGTACCATTAAGAACTAATTCAGAACAAACCAGTGATTTGTCATGGAGGTTTCTGATGTAACTGAAAAAGGCTTTGTGGTTAGCCTTTGTTTCAGAGGCTAGTTTTGATTCATAATTGGTTTTGGCGGTTTTCACTGGTGATCTAATTTGCTTGTTGAGGCTAAGAAGGGAGTTTTTCCAATTAGGAATTTGTGCCTTTTTACCTTTGGACAACAGTTTCTTCCTTTTGTTGCAAAGCCTGTTGATAGAGAATGTCACATAGGTTTGTGTTTCCTTGAGGAGCAGGTATTTTGGTAAACGTGATATCAACTAATTCCTAATAATTTTAAGTATTTCAAATAGTTTAAAGGCACCATGCACACATTTAAACACTGATAAATATACTCAATAATTTCTTACTCTAATTTCCTGTAATTATATAGCACAGCATCATCCCTGCAGCAGCTTTTTTTCTGAATTTTGGGCTGTGCTTCTCTGTTTTTTTCTACCGCAGCTGTCTGCCATCAGCTGTCTCCAACAGCCTCTCCCTGATCATGTACTCCACCTTTCTCAATGCCTGCTTGGCCTACCCCTTCAGACTCAAGCCCAAAGAATAGAAACCCTTAGTGCAAGTAGCCAGGGAAACTGCAAAGATAAGATCAGGACACACAGTGTTGCAGCAAGGGTGGGCCGAACAGGGAAAACGCCCCCAAGCACTGACTTGTACAGGAGAGGAACAATAAAAAAAGAGTGGCAGCTTCCAAGCTTCCACTATCTGACTGTAATTGTGGTCACTTAGTAGACAAATTATAAACTGTTAAACCATCACTCCATCCAGATTTGGTGACGCTGTGAGTACCCAAGAATTTGCGCTGTTGACTACTTCTTCAATAAGTTTAAATTATGGAATTAAAAATGTAAAACTTTATAACACTATGCTGGATGACTTCCTGTTAAGCCAGAAAGTCAGCATTTAGCTACTTTATGTCAGACCATACATAAAATGCTTACAAATAAAGCTGGTCATTAAATGCCAAAAAAGGAACCATCACTCATAATAACCTTCTTCAATGTCCACATAATACATTCTCTTAGATATGGTATGCTATGTGTGAGGCGATTGTTTTTACTAACGTATAACGCTATCACAAGCATTTAGTCTACAAACTCAACCAACACTGTAATGTAACACCCATATTAAGCTATCCACTTATCACTTTTACAGTAAACTGTAATAAAATAGCATACATTCTGAGCCATAAATATACTGCTTACTGTTCAGTAAATCTAAAATAAAACTTATTTTATGTCTTTTTTGTAAGGGTATGCTATAAAATCTGACACAATGTGGCAAGTTTTCATATTTTCCTTTCAAAAACTGTTTTTCCTAAACCAGCAAAACCTCTGGTTGTTACTTGTTTTATGCAGTTCAGTACTTAGTGAGAGTAACCTACTGACACAATAGCCAATAACAGTAATGTCTTTTGGCTTTTCCGGGTTAGGGGTCACCACAGCGGATCACCTGTCTGCTCATGATTGGCAGTAGAGTTTTACAGTGTCGAGTTGCCAACCCAGCGCCCGACCTTCCACAGAAGGCACACACACGCACACCTAGGGCCAATTTAGAATGTCCAATCCACCTACAGCATGTCTTTGGGATGTGGGGGGAAACCAAAGCACCCGGAGGAAACCCACGCAACCACAGGGAGGACATGCAGACTCTGCACAGAAGGCACTCCAGCCAAGGATCGAACCAGAGAACCTCTTGCTGTGAGGTGACAATGCTAATCCCTGCACCATCATAGCCGCCCAAACATTTCCCACAATAGCAGTATCAAAAAGGCCATTTCCACTTCAAATTCCAGTTCAGTAACATCTTCCTCCAGCTACTGTTGAACCCATTACTGTAATTCTAATCACAGATTATTCTGATTATAAACCTTCCATTATTTCATGTTTTGCAAAATTTACAAAAAAGACCAATATCCAAAAAAAACTGCAACATGGTAATAATCAATGCATAATCAAGTTTATTTGTTTACTTTTTACATCTGTTAAGTGGGTAGGTGGGTTAACCCCCCCCCCCCCCCCAAAGGACCACTTTCAAATCTAACCTAGAGAAAACAGATAAATATGCAAAACTGATCACAGGTTTAGACATCAAACATCTGAATTAGATGATTACGTGTAAAGACCCCAACTTGATAAACTGAATGCCACATTTTAAAACCCCAAAACAAATGCATTTTAGTGATTTTTTCCAAATGTAAATTAATTTCAGATGTAAATGAGATTACATATAAGTCAAGAGAGCTCCAATAAAACTTAACTTTTCTATGCTTAAAAGGAACTAGTGCCTTACCTAGAAGTCATGCAGTCATGCGGTCATGCAGTCCAGGGTAGTCTATGGTCAGTGAGTTGATGACCACAGTAAGGAATAAGGGCCCTTACTGCATTCCGAATTATAGGCAGTAAATAGTTTTGATGGGATAGATTCAACTAATATCTTAAAATACCTGTGTTTAAGTAATCTGGTACACTATCTGATATAAATACAAATATGAGTAGTTCTTCCAAGTTAGAAACTGTAGGAAACTAAAATGAAGGCCTTGGTTAAGTCAGCAAATAAGATCTTTTATAGGCTTCCTTCATTCGTGTTTTTAAAAACTGAGAATCTTGAAGTGATCACTAAGGACAGGTTTCTGAATTCCACATAGGAATGAACACAAAAAACAGTGATATAATTTGAAGTCAGTCGCTCTCTCCCTCTCTCTCTTACTCTTTGTAGATGGCAAAGCTCAATAAATCTCATGGAGAAAGCTGGAGAAAATCACACCAGTCATCAAGGGGAATTACACAATAGTTAATAAGTTAAATATTCATTCAAATGTGTGACACAAGTTGCAGGCTGTCTGGGAATGGAGTAGTAAACACATTTCCGCCATTGTGGAAATGCAAATAACTAGTGAATTACTGCAGACGTGACAGAATGCTTGACAGAAGAAAGTAGTTAATTCGAAAACCAGACTGGAGTCCCTCAGGCCTATACCTGCCTACTAATAGAAGATTCTGGAGAAACTTAGTCATAATTTAATGACTGACATTGCACAAATGAAATTATGTTGCCACTTCCAGAGAGAAACTTCCCTCTTGTAGAGGTAAGTAGATGAGGAAGGTGTCGTAAACATGCAATGTTTGCTGAATTAATTGACCAGAGTAAAATAATCACAGTATTTGGTTTCATCGAGTTCTAGGATAGCAGGACCCCTGTGATGTTATCAACAAGAAAGATGTTTAGATTCTGAATCTACTTGCAGATGCCAAACAGAAATACTTATTTACTATGAAAAGTGGAAACAATATCTGCCTGTACTAGGTACTTACACGTTCTATATATCTTGGTCTGACCACTTCCTTGACCACTACAGTCCTTCCATTCTTGTATGAAAGGTGATTTACTCTGTTACTGATACCAAACCTGATACTTTTTCTTCAACACTCAGTACCTCTTAGAGGATGGTGCTGGCTGTGAGTATGCCATTGTTATTGACTATAATTGGTATTTTGTCCTCAGTACTTGACTCTATGTATGAATGTACACCTATCCTTTCCATAAACCAAATATTCTGAATCTTGGAAGAACGTTACACCATAACTCTAGTGTATGCATGAATTTGGAGTATGTGTAATATTACATAACATGTCAAAGAATTCATTACATTATATTGGTGATCAACAGAAGGAGGAAGATGATGAATTCTGCCCTATAAGTATACTAAACCTTCTCTCTTTCCTCAGTCACTACCATCCCTTCTTACCTTTTCTTCATCTGCCCCAATCCCTCTTGAATGCCTCTGTGTATTCCCCCACTCCACATTCCATTCAAGTATTCCATTCCACAGGACTGCACAGAGCAGTTTAGGAGATCAGAGGAATAGCCAATCCCTACAATCTCCTGCCTGTGCTTTCCCTTTGAATATGACCCTTTCACCTCTCCAGGACATATTTGTCTGCTTTGGTGTCATTCACTTTCTATCTCTTTTGCTCTTTGATTTATTAAAGAGGCCAAGGGTCACTTCCCTTATATGGCCTCTAGAGCTGCACATACTACTCCAAGCGAGGACTGATAGTGGCCCTGTAAAATGGAAGCATTACCTCTTTCTTCAGCAGTCTGGCTCCTGAATGTACGAATTTTAAAGCTGGATGTTGTTTGCTGTTGCAAAAGCCCTGTCACTCTGCTCTTGGTGGTGCAAGTTATATGTAATCAAAAACCTAACATGTCGTCTACACTTCAAGACCCTTTTCCTTATCTGTTGCCATCAATTTCAGTCACCCATGCTGACACTTCACACCAGGGGTGTTTTATCCAAGGTTCAAAACATATGTTTGCAGTATATTTATGGGGACACGACAAAATGAGGTACTTACAAATATGGATTAAAAAAGGGTTCTATTATGGCAGCTAAGGACGTGTGCGAAGAGACTAAACAGAAGATAATATAAAAAGTGAGAAACAGGAAGATCTTGATTATGGATGTGTATAGTGGGATACAAACAGTGAAAATATTTTTAGTCCCTATAGTTTTATATACAGGTCAGGCATGCTTTTATCAACCAGTGGAGCAGTTGTGGGCAGTAATTAATAGAGTTGAAGGAATTTATCTGGGAGGATAAAAGGGCAAAGGTCAAGAGAGATAACTTGATCCTTCTAATAGCGTGAGGTGGATTACGATTATCTGATTTGAAGGGATATTTTATAGCTATGCAGTTAAGGCTCATATATATATAACATAAACAGAAAGCTAAAATTCAAAGCGGAAAGGGATGCTGATGATGAAGCAGGGGGGATATTCAAGAAATAATGAGGGAGCGGGATTTTGGATGCAGATCCTTAAGGAGAATAATAACAACCATACAGAATATTATATTCATAAAATAGCAGAAGGTATTCTAGGAAGTAAGCCAACATGAGGGTGGAAAAAGGAGATTTTGCCAATTGAGATGACTGCTGTTAGGGGTACACAGAATAAATAAGAGGGGGCTGGAGTTTACTGGAGAAAACTGGCAAAGGAACCAAGATATTGGGAGCAATTGTCTAATTAGGGAAAAATAATAAAATGGAAAGAGCCAAGAAGATATTTGGAACACAGGCTAGAAACTACCTTCCTTATCAGGGGATTGATATCTGAGTATAGGCAAAGAGAAGGGATAGGGGAATCCTAAGTGAAAGATCTGCTCTGGTACAGTTTTGAATTGAATCAAGAACAGAAGCTGCTATTATAAAAAGGATAATTAGTACGGCATATAAAACACTGCACAACAACTCTAAGAATCGATCACAGGAGGTTTGAAAAGATGGGAGACAGAGACTGGATAAGCAATTTACAAATAAATATTGTGGGAAGAAATAGCCAGGGAATTGTTATGGCTAGGCTTGTATAAGCCCTAGGGCTGATAGCCTAGTATCAACCTATGAACCTACGCACAATGCAAGGACATAAGTATGGCTTCTAAATTTGAAACAAAATCTAAAAGATTTAGGATTTGCCTCTGGTAGATGGCAAATGTTTAGTTGTGATGGGGAAGTAAGAAGTAACTGGGAACATATGTTGTGGGAGTGCAATAAGCTGGCAGTCTTTAAAATTCCCTACAGAAACTTTGGGTGAACAAATGGGTGTAACTAAGGAAATTTGTTTTGAGCTGGAATACAGGTTCTGAATTGCCTAGACATAGTAAGGCCTTGTTAATTACAGTGGCTGCCAAAAAGCAATTACTAGAAAATGGAAATCAAAATCTAAAACAACTGTACTTAAGTACTGAACATTGTAATAGAGATAAAAGAACTGGAAATGGGATCTTTAGAAAAAGGTAGTCGTACATTACATAGATAAAAATTGAAGTTCTAGGAACAATGCATGCAGAATAATGTTTTGGAAGAGTGAGGTTTAAGGAAAGGAAAGAATTAATCAATTTCTGTAATGTTGAATTGATGATAAATATAAAAAAGAATATATGTGATGTACTATGTTTGCAACTGGGAAAAGTTAATAAGGTTTGTTCTCTGTTACACAACTATATGTTTGCCTATGTCCTAAGTCATAATTCAGTAAAGGTCTTAAAAATGATATAAACATATGTTTACAATGAACCCCAGTTCTCATCGTTCTGCCCACTTGGTCAACCCAATAAAATCCTTCCTTAGCCACTCCCCCATTCTCCACTTTCACCTATATTTGTATCATCAGTTAAGAGTCTGATCCTGTTCTGCTGTTCCTCGGACATGTCTGAGAAAAACAAAATGAAGATTACTTTGTTCACTGCAGACCCCTGAGGTACATCACTAACCCGTTTTGTATGTCCTGACATCACCCATGCACCCCATTCCTTTATGACATACTACTCAACCATGTGGTAAGCCAGTCTTTGTACTACCCCTAACGCCTCCAGTTTTCCTATCAGCCTTCTGTGCAGGGCCTAATGAAAGGCCTTAATGAAGTCCAGCTAGACTATGTCTGCCAGTACTCTCCTGTAAGTTCACCTGTAATACAATCATAAAACTGGACCAGATCTTACTGACAGCTCCTTCTGGCCCTTAACCCATGGTGGGCACCAGTCCCTTAGACTACTATTCTATAGAACATTAACAGACTTCCCTTCAGGATTCTCTCTATGACTTTCTCTGCTACTCTTGCAACAATAATAGGCATCCAGATTGCTGGATTATCCCTATTTCTTCCCCCTTATATGAGGCTACCACACTCACTGTCTTCCAGTCTTCAAGCGCTGTTACACTAGCCAGTGATCATTTGACCTTCAAGTGACTGCTCTGACGAGGCCACTCGCAGGTAGCTCATTTTACCCTTGTGTTTTATTATCCCTAAGAGCAGCTCCTTATCTCTCCACCTCCTCTCCTTGTATGCTGCTGTCTGTCCTATTGTTATCCCATTCTGCCCTGCCTCCCTCCCAGTGTGATACTGTCCCTTTGCGTACCTTTGTGAAGTCTGAATCAACGTATTCATCCAGAACCTCTGCTTTTCCTAGTCTTCTGTAATCTCCCCGTTGTTTTGCTCAGCCTCGTTATTTCTGTCCCTCCTTTATGTTATGCCCCTAAATAATTATTTGTTTTTCATTTTGATATCTTCTAACTCCCTTTAAGTTTTTCCCTTCCTTCTCTCGCTATTCTCTTTTGACTATCATCCTTGTACTGTGGCTCATTCAGCACTCCATATTCTAGTTACAAAGACATGCGTCTGCAGCTTTTCTCCCTGGGCCTCCACTGAAAATTGACTTGTTCCAAGTCAGACTTTCCCGGTTAACAAATGTAAAATAAATGAAAACAAAATAATTTGCACCCCCTGTAGGCCCTATCATTTGCCGTAATTGATCATTTCACATTCTTATGCAGCCACATTAGCCTTCCCTTCTTTTTTCAGCTATTTGCATCTTGCTCACACACTTGGCCATGACCTAATGTACTCCATCTCGTACCCACTCCCACAACTCGTTTACTGTCTCAGATTAGTCCCAGTCATCAAACTCATGTCTTGATGTCCTGCCATCATCCTTGTCTTTCTATTTTTTACCTTCCCCTACTCTACACCACACAATGGCACAATCATAGTTGGTAACTAGCACCTTAATTGGGACATCCATTACCCTGTTTGCACTACTTTGACATTTCTTGATGGTTTTATTTCTGGGAATTCTATGCATGCAATCAGAAAAACGTGGCAGTTACGACGGTGAATCTGGATACAAGGACTTAACAACAGCACCGTGATGAAGCTGAAGTTCTGCGGGAGTACTTTTCTTTTGCCAGTTTTGTATTTTTTTTCTGTTTGGGTGACATACTTGCAAGTATTATGGGAATATATATATATATATATATATATATATATATATATATATATATATATATATATAGATATATATGTATTACAGTTTTGATTTACAGTATACCATACAGAGTACAATACTGATTTAAAATTGGGTATAAAATGTGTTTTGTGTGCTTTTACTGACTATGTTTTTCAAGGAAAGGGTCTTCTGTGCTAGTGTTTTCCATTTAATAAAGCTGCACCAGATGATGGCTCTCGATCAGTTGTACACCACTTCCCAAACTGTGAATTTCTTATGTTGTAGCAGAAGAAATATAATTTCATGTAAATGAGCTGAAGCAGATACAGCCAAGATCACTCTTTTTCAATAATGCCAGTCAAGAGCCACAGGAAGTGTATATCTTAGTTTTTGTGATAAAAAAAAATAATGCAAATAAATAGCCATCATGGCAAAAACTTCTTAGAAACCACAAAGCTTTTGCAGGCTCAGCTAAAACAAACGTGCAGTTTTTTATACAGTGTACATAGTACTTAAATGTTCTAAACACACTCATCATATCAATGTTCTTATGCTTAAATGATACGTCCAAAGGTAAAAGTGAAGCAGGTGTCTGATTTAAAGAAAATGAAGGCACCCCTCTTAAGGATAAGTAGGTAAAGGCACCTTGTTTTGTGGAAATTCCATTACAGTTACTAATAATAAAAAGTCTACAGTCAGAAAATTCTCTTAAAACATAAGTACAATTACTGAAACACCTTCCATGGCAGTAGGTTTAGCCAAAATTTGTGGCATGCATAAAACAGTTGGTGCAACTAAGGTCATGATGAATAGTTTGATTATTTTAAACAAAAGTCATGTCTCCTGTCAGTTTACTTTGAGTGCTATGTGCATGTGCAATACAACCACTGTCAGCTATAAGAAGGAAGCCTCAGATAATACAAGAAGTGAAGCATGGATTCTGATGCCCAACTAGTCTTGACTTTACTAAAAGAAACTGATGTGTTTCTGGAAAAGTATAAGGAAGGATCTAAGACCTCCAACCACTAGACCAGCATGGAAAATCTGTCTGAAGGCCATATGAGATACCAAAACAACAGTTAGACCACAATAAAAAGCAGAGTTGCCAGAAAGAAAGCTGGTGGGGTTACACTCATGATCACCAGGGAAACAACTAGTTAGGTGTTGCACCCCTGAGTTTACTAATATAAATCTGTTTTTGACCATGCAAAGAATCTGGTAACCACTGGAGGAGAGGATGGGGTTCAGGCAGTGCACAGTTATGTTTCTAGAATGTGGTGCTTCTAGAGGGACCTTTTAGGTGCCTTTCACTGTATTATCAAGAAATGGAGCGAACCGCTCACAGTCCTATGATCTTATAGGGGTTTGTCCCAAAAATGCTTGGAGGAGCGTAAGCTACACTTCATGATCTATAACAGCCCTTAATATAACTTTCTAAAGAAACTAAAGTCTACAGTTACAAGTTGTCTGTATGTGGGGCATGTGAAATGTAAGTTACTTCTTAGAATAATATTTGCCAGATCTAAGTAATCATACAGAGATTGACTAGCGCTAAGAAGACAAACATTAAATAAGGACAGCTTAACAAGAAGTATTTGAGACAAACTATCAAAAAATAGTTGACACAAATGTCTGATGGATAGAGCACATAAAGTCAGAATATGAACAGGTAACTATCATTGAGGATGAACAACCTTCATGTTACCGAACACTCTATCCTGGAGAAAGCCTCCTTCGTAGCTACAAGAATACCAACTACTTCAGAGAAAATATCAAGGGACCAATGACTACTTCTAAAATGGCAAAGTTACAAGATAACATGACTTTCTCTTCAGGTGACAACAAACTGAAGCAAAGACGTTCTACTGATGCCTGTTGCAATAGTAGAAAACCTTGCAAGTCCAAACAGCAGGAAGCAGTGGAAAACAGAAAGAAACAAATGGCATAACTGAAGCTGTGTCTGAAAAACACAGACAGGGACAATGGTAGTTTTCAGATAGCGTGAGGCATTTGAAATAAAAATGTAAAAGCAGTTCTTAATATAAGAAGACACAATAGCAATAATAACAACAACAACAGAGGACAGCCTTCTAGGCCCCATCTGAAGTAAGGCAGGGGAAGTTGGGTAGTTAGGCTGATGAAGAAGGAACTACCCATCCAGATCTAGCATTCTGATAAGTTCATAACATTTGTATCTTCACCAACACTACTAAGCTTATCTTCCTGGGTGGCTCCTCATGGGAACATTCCCCTAATGATTGTGACTCCATAGGAGGAGTGGGACTTAGAGATCACATGCAACCCAGTGTGTCCTGCAAAAATATTTGGTGATGCCCACATAGCTACTGCACAGATATCATCCATACATGCATTTATTTTAAAAGACTTGGGAGGCAACTCCTTACTGAATGAGCCGGAATTTCAGAAAGTGAAGGTTTTTTCTACTTCTGGTAGTAGAGTTTAATACAGTCTGATAATTACTATGACAAATGAACTTTAGAAATTTTGCACCCATTTTCATTTTGGAAAATGAAATAAATAACTGGGAATCTTTTTTTAACAGAATTAGTTCTGGCCAAGGAAAGGAAGAGCTAATGCAAGAAATACTCACCTTTGTTAGAACAATTTGATAGATACAATGTTAACAAATACTCTCCTTTCTTAGAATAAACAAAACTTAGTGGACTGGTTATACTTTTTTTGTGGTAACTACCCTGGACATGAAAGATGAATTTGTTCACAAGGACACTTGTATCATTTTTCAAAAATTAGGTAAGACAAGACTGATTTATAATGCTTGCAACTCAAAAACTATTCTGGCAAAAGTGATGGCCACCAGAAAATCTGGTTCCAGGATGCAAACTTCAAATCAACTTTTGCTACTGGATCAGATGGAGAGTTAATTATTCCAGTGCAAACTACAAATCCCAAGGGGCAACAGGGTTCTTCTTCAGAGGAGGAGGAGGCAAGCAAAAAGTACATTTTGATAAGGCCTTACAAATATCTAACACACATCCAAACATGCAGCACCTTTAAAAGTTGGAGTTTGTTTCCAGTGACTGCCTCCTGAGTGCATTTTTTGGAAATTTCGTATTGCTATGTGCAAAGCACCATTAAAAGTTGAAGTTTGTTTCCAGTGACTGCCTCCTGAGTGTATTTTTTTAAACATCTAAGGCAGACTGAGATAATAAGCCTTTCCCTTATGAAAACTGGAAATAGTTTCTAAATGACTTCAATGAAGGAGTAACTTAAAGCAATATTAAAAACCTGTAACAAGTAATGTAGTATGCCTGACAGAGTATTAGTAAATTAAGTCACATCTCTGGATGCAGCCCAAAAGGACAAATGGTTCCATTTCCTTTTATAAAATTTTCAGGTATTTGGTATCTGGGCAGAAGCTGGAATTTGGGCCATCCAGTCTATGTCGGAAGGATCTCAAGTAATCACTGCAATTACAATGAACATACCATTAACTAGATGGTGAGGAGTCCTAAGCAAAGCTTTTTGGATGAATGAGTCAAAAGAGTTCTGATAGGTTTCAGATATAGAGGCTTCTCCAAAACATGAAGCCAAAACAAGAGTGCACTGAACACGGGACCAGTATGGAGCTACAAGAATGACCTTGCATGGTTTGGCCTTCTGAATAAACTTGGGGATCAGAAGAAACAGGGCAAAGCAAAAAGGGATGTCACCCTGAAGAAGGAATATGGAAAAATTTAGCATTGGTCAAGGATGCAAAAGGACGCTTCCTCCAGTGGTGGAACAGCTTCTTCAGTACAGACTGGCTAAATGACCACTCATGCGGTATTAGTAGATGGCAAATGAAGTGATCCACTAATGAAATGGTTTCTCCTGGGATGTGGCTGGTTACCAGTTGGAGATTTATAGATACATCCCATTTTCGTACTCACATGGCTTCCCATCAGATGAGGTAAGAGTGTATTTCTCTCTGCAGGTTCAAATATTAAATGTCAGCTATGTCTCTGGTGTTGATGGTGAGAATATCTTATGGAAAGGAGTCCTGGAATGCTTGCAAAGTAAGGAGGACCACATTTACTTCTGGTATACAAGAATTACTGCTCTACAATTAAAATGACCTATGCACCCTTAAAAAAAAAAAACACTGCCTCTAACAAACTTCCATCTGAATACCTCAAAGTCAGTGCAGATAGTCTAGCATATCCTGTCTCAGTTCTAATAAACAGCTCTATCTGAGAAACATATGTCCCCACCTTATGGAAAAACTTCTATATAATATCCCTCTATAAAGGCGGCTCATCAACAGAGCTCACAAACTAAAGACCAATCTGGCTTGGAAAGCTGTATTAACTCTCAATGTATGATATATATTACTTCTCATAGCCTCCCCTTGTCCTCACAGCACAGTTTCAGACCCAATCACAGTAAAACCATTGCCCTTTGGAGGTTCACATATATAATAAATCACAAAGGAATTCAAGTCTTCTAACCTCCGTCCCATTTACAACTCTATCCAAGATATTCTATACAGTCAATCATCAAATTCTTCTAATTAAACTCTCTCCCTATGGGCTGTCACCCTCCTTACTTAACGAGGTACAGCTGTGTTTATACACTTATGCAAGTGATTGTACAGGGCTTTAGTGTAAGCTTTGGCATAGTTACCACTTTCAGCTTGGGGTGGGGCTTGGAATGAATTTATACCTTCACCTAAGAGGGTATAATTTGCCTTGGTGAAATTTTTTAGTCTGATTTCACCCTTTGTGAATTCTGGTGTATTTGTTAGTTTGAAGGTGACTGATGTGTGGTCAGTTTTAACAAATGAGGGTCCAACAGTTGCAGCAGTGCACCTGTTTGACATGTTGGTGAGAACCAGATCTAGAATGTTTGTTCCTCTTGTTGGGGTATGGGCAATTTGCTCCAGGGCATTTGAATTCACAAAGTCAAGGAACGTTTGTGTTAGCAAGTTTGGGCTAGAGTAGGTTTCCCAGTTGAAGGTGGAATAATTGAAATTGCCCATAACCAATGTGTTCGGTAAAATTTGAATTGTCTTTAGTTTGGTTAAGTAGGCTTCATGGGTGTCGTAATCTATTGAGGGTAAATCTATAACTGGCTAGGACTTGAATGGGGGTCATACCCACCGTAACCTGAACCTGGAGTAATTCCATGGAGTTGTCCAGTCTAACTAGATGTGAGGTGCATTTATCTCTAATATAGATTGAAACACCTCCTGCTTTGGTTTTCACACATCCATTTTGCAGTCTAAAGGTGTGGAAGGCAATGTAGCCTTGCAGGGCTGAGGTACTCTCTGAGACCTTAAACCAGGTTTCTGTGACTGCACAGACATTAACATCTTCTAGTGACAGAAATCCTGCACATACAACCCATGTAACCTTTACTTTTAACCAAAACTGTAAATGATGTAATTCATGTCAAGGATGTCTGACTAATGGAACTGTTGCTCACGAATGAAACTGACTTTAAATGATTAAACAATGCAAATGATGTCCGTGATGTTTGTATAATGGAGCTTTCCTTACACCTCCACTGAAAAAGGGCACAGATCAGTCTGATATTCCTGGCAGACAAAGGCTAGTAAATAAATAAAGATATACTGAAGTGTAGACCACACACACATAGGAGCATCTGTCTTTGATAACAACCCCCACACACCCATCCTAAGACACAGGGGTCCATGGTTACAGCTACAACCAGACTGGGAGCTTCTGCTCAGACAAAGATTAATTTTGTGCAACTACTAACTCAGCTTTTTCTAGCAGGATTTGGACAACTTTAACTGAAAATGAATGATCCAGGTCTCACAGGCCATGCTTCTTAAAAGTGAACTGCAGCACTCTCATACAGAGCATGACACTGGGAAGCATGCAACTCATGTTTACCATAAGGCCCAAGCACAGGTGTAACTAGCTATTCTGACACCCTAGACTATGTAAAAAAAAAGTTCTTCTGAAGGAGAAGAAACTTCCAGTCTTTTTAAACTGGCTTTACATCTTTTCCAATGGTGTCATCATACAATTCCTCTCCTGACTAGCCCTATCAAACATTTAGAGGAAAAAAGGCAAATATTTGATTTAAAAATTCTAAATGGCAGCATACTTATTCCCTTCTTTCTTCAGGAATTTTAAACAAAACCAAAAAAAAAAAAATGGGGAACAAAGTCCAAAAAAATGAGACATTTTGCAATATTACTTGAAATCACTTAAAGGGAGACTGCGGTGGTGGTGCTGCGGTAGCATTGTCGCCTCACAGTAAGACGTTGCCCTGTTTGATTCTCAGCTAGAGCGTCTTCTGTGTGGAGACATGCATGAATGGGCGTACCTTCGTTGAAGGTTGTGCGTCAGGGCTGGCAACTCGGCACGTAAAAATCTACTGCCAGTCATTAGCAGACCACTGTGGTGACCCCTAACCAGGAAAAACTGAGAAACACAACAACAACTTGAAATCACTTAAAGAGTTACTAGAACAGCATATTTTGCACAAACAGAAGGCTGGGACTCTGATGTCTGGTTATTACTGACTGACTGCAATCCTTGGTGATTTATCAGAAAATCAAAAAAATTGTACAAGGGACAGGACAAAAATATTAATCAAAATCAGGGGGCATTCTGCAAAACCACAGACAGCTGAGAATTATGCAGCATATCCTTTGCAAATATAAATTGTCTCCACTTCAAGTTTCATAGTTAATAAAGTGAGGAAAAAAAACACATTTCCCTGAAGTAGAAACAGAGGAGCAGTTTATGCAGCCAAACAAGGCCTCTCTCAGCCAAGGGCCCATGTTTATTTTCTTGACATGGTCAGGATAGGAAGCTTATATTACTTTCATGGACATGGGGGAAAACATCTCAACAACTAGCTTTATCTTAGCTTGAAACATTTAGAATGTATACCTAAAGAAGAGAACAGACACACTGTATTAACAGGTTTACAACTTGTATGTTACATTCCTTACATTCATATGCCTACATAAAATATCGTTTATCTTTATAAAATGTCTGTCATAAAAGAAAACAGCATAACTACAATAAATATTGGAACTTAGCTATTTTACAAGACTTTAAAGTTATTCTCATCGGCTGCCAACATGGTTTATACAGAGTTGTGCAGCAGGGGAAATTCAATGTTCTTGGGATGCTTAAGTAAAAGAAATGAGGAAATTTCAGTGTGTTAGAAAAATCTGAACAAGGATAAAGAACATTCTTATAATGCTGCAATGTGCTCAGGTCACTCACTGACTGTGCTACTCTAGAATGCAGAGAGAGAGAGAGAGAGAGAGAGAGACAGAGATCATGAAAAGTAGGTTTATGTGTACTCTTGGCAACAGGGTGTACAGAGATGTCCCATTTCATTGACACTGACTGCCTGATGCAGAGTTAATGGTGTCTTAATTGCCATGCTGATAGATGCATGATTCAAAAAAATAAGTAAATAAAAATCATGAGCCTGTTAGTAAGAAGAAGGAGGGCTAAGGGGTAAGGAGTGAAATGCAAGGAATACTGAAGAAGAGCTCTATATACACAATATTTCAGTGAAGCACTTTGCAGTGTAAAATGTTGAACAGTGTTCATGGAAACTGAGCACAACAGCAAGGCAGAATGCAGAGTATAAGAACTCAGAGCATCCTGCATTCCAAGATATTACTAGTAAAGATGCACCATATTTAACAGCTTACAGCACAATGCCTGGTTTTTCTGCATCATATACCTTTTCTGCAAAGAGCTGTCTTAGCAAATGGCAAACAACATCATGGCCTGTGTAACCTGTTTTGAAAGGGGGCATGCAAAAGGGACATTTGAAGCCTCTCAAATTAATATCACTGGGAAGTGGTGAGAACAAACAATATTCATAAGAACTGAATTACATTCACATTTACTCATATGCTTGTATGTGTGCATATTTCTGTGAAGTGCTTCATAGTTGTAAGGAGAAAGAAGTATATCAGTGCAAACTGCAATAACCTCAGCAGCATGAATGGAAGATCAGCACACTTTACAAAATGTAATCGCTGCACTGTATGTGTATCATTGTCCATTCTTCTAAACCATTCCCAATCTGCATTCAGTAGTCTTTGATTGTGGTGATACACTCAGTGACTAATGTCACTATCCTGCTATGTCAAAGATTCCTGCTGGGGTGTACAAAAGACAGCAATGTCTGCATCTGAGTGTAATGAGTGACCATGTATTTACTGTCAGCAGGTTATTAGTCAGATATGTCATCCTGCAGTGCTCTGTGTGCATTGTGTGTGCATGCACAAATATATTAGTAAGTCTATATATTACCTATGTGATTTTTTGTAAACAACGCAGACACACACACACACACACACACACACACACACACACACACACACACACACACACGCGCGCGCGCGCGCGCGCGCACACACACATATGCAGGCATATGCACTCACACTCACCTACAGACACACAAACACATACACATCCATCCGTCCACACCCACACCCACATAGGTATACACACACATCCACCCACCCACACACACACACACACGCACACATACACACACACACACATACACACACACACACACACATGCAGGCATAAGCACACACACTCACCTACAGACACACAAATACATACACATCCATCCATCAACATCCACACCCACATAGGTATATACACACACATCCACCCACACCCACACAGGTACACACAGGCAAGGATGTCGGGAGGCGTATGCACTGTACTGATTTCAGTACAAGTTCCTTAGAAGAGGAGGTAGCTGGGGTAGCTTTTTTAATTAATGAAAATTTCCAATTGGCCCCCTTTATTCCTAATTATTTCCTGGCCTTTTTTAAAAAATTTTCCACAGCAATTTCCACTGATGGTCATCATGTACGCGATGACATCAGCTTCATGAACAGCCTGTCGGAATTCGGTTTGAAGGGTGTGACTGCTGAATCACTGGCTTGTGTTTATGTTTGGGTAGCAGCAACGTACGTCTCAGACGTCAGGTGCAGCAGCTATCCTAAAGGTAAGTGCAGAGCAGCAGAGACTATGGGTGTCATCTAGTTTTATGTATAGTGTTGTCAGGTTGTATTTTTCTATATTAGTGTTGACATTGATATCTGGTTGCTTTCACTTGCCTTTAAAGCATATTTATTGTTGCCAGCTGTATTTACTCTTATTGTGCTTCCAGTTGTTTAGCAATGCTAACGTAATGCCTGATCGTGGCAGTTGTTATCTTTTGTTCGAGCATTAAATTTGTATGCATTTCGGTATTTTTAGATGTCAGAAAATGATTGGTCAATTCTGCCTTAAATATGGTGACAGAACTGTTTTAGTGCTTTACGTTTGTAGGGATTTGCTCTGTCTATGGGTATTCAGGCTTAATGGCCCCTATGCAGATGTCGTGTGACTTTATTGGAGGGCTGCATTCATGGTTTAGTACATACAGTCTACAAATATGATGGCTTCTGGACTGGTGGTTAAGTTTTCATGTTACAAAGGTTTCAATATTTACTATACTGTCATTATAGGTTTATTATGCCTGGATATGCTTTTGAGTGTTTAACGTTTTGCAGTATTCAAGAGCTATGATTACCAATCAATTGTTTTAGCAGTGTGTGATTGGTCAGATTTATGTATTTTAAGCTGTGATTGGGTGCAGTTTTTACAATTATAAATGTAGCCGCGTAAGTTACAGTTTGTGAATATATTTTTTGTTGTTATATGGCTTGCAGTAATTAGTTGCTTAGATCAACTTTCAGCTTAGGAGCTTATGTGCAAGCTGTTTGATATTTTGGTTCTACTTCTACGCGTCATAGGCTAAGTTTTTAATTATGGCATTTTATTCTTTATTGTGAGTTTTTATCCAATACGTAATTGTTGTAGTAGATTTTAACCAATCAGCTATCTTTGATTATGATCTGTTGCTTTGATATTACTATTGTAAACAGACCGCCTTGTGTGATTTCACTTAGCGTGAGTTTTTGGTTCTTTTTACATATGTTACTGCATTGGTTTCATCTTTTAAGGGCTCTATAAGTTCTCAACATATGGATCAATTTTACTTTTCTAAAGTATAAGGCCATTTAGACTTTTAATGGCTAGGTTCACCTAAATTGGATAAGAGATTTAATGGTGATTTTAATGGACAGACTGCAGCAGGGCACCAGGCTCACTTACTACTGTGTGTGTGACTGTAAATCTTTGAATTGAAGTGTGACTGAGTATTTGATTTGCAGGGTCTGCTTGTACTGTGTGCGACTATTTGATTTGCAGGTCCGTTCTGCTTTTTAGTTTCATTTACCACTCACCGCGCGTTTGAATTATCAGTTTCGTTCAGTGGTTCACTACTTAACTGAGGGGAGAGGGTGTTTGTGCATGCAACTATTTGATTTACAGGTCTGTTCTGATTTACTACTTAAACTCTGCATTTTATTCAATTACTGCATTCTGCTTTATTACTTAAACTCTGCATGTGAATTATTCAGTTCATTGAGTACAGCAGGGCACCAGGTCCACTTATGACTGTGTGTAAGTATTTAATTTGCAGGTTCTGAAGTGTCTGAGTATTTGATTTGCAGCCGGTTCTGCTTTAAATTTGTAGTGTGTGTGCGACTATTTGATTTGCAGGTCCATTCTGCTTTACAATTTCATTACCACATTTAAATTATCAGGTCTGTTCACTACTTGACCTGGGGGGGGGTGCGACTATTCCATTTGCAGGTCCATTCTGCTTTACTACATAAACAGACCAAATGTAATCTTTATCCACCACTGGCCAGATGCTGAGATACATTTTCTTTGAATGTGGGTTTCAATGCTGTTTCAATGAATGTGAGTTTCACGGGCAGAGAAGTTTTAATGCTAACTCTAGTTTCATTGTGAGACTGTGTTGCTTTGTTTAGCAGACATTTATTGGTGTTTGTGCTGTAAAATGCAAAATAAAACTTTTCTGGTAAATCATTTAGGAATGAAGTCACTAAATAATGACAGACATTAAGTTTCAGATGTCATAACCTTCAGAAAAATGCATGCTAAAGCAAGACCTGTTATTCTATCAACTGTCTTAAGTTTATACAAAATCAATTTTTAGTACTGTTTGTATGTTCCCCCAATATATTTGGCCTTGTCCAGATTTCCTAAAGGTTGAGAGGTATCTGCAAATAAATCGCTTTATAGAATTAGGAATATCCAAATCTCTCAACTGTCCCCAATTTTGCCTCAAAATGTTGCTCTCCCCCTAATAATCCCTCAGCAAAATTTTGGAAGAAAACGTGGAGGGTTTACATTTATAAATAACTGTAATGATCAGAGTTATACATTACTTTTATTTCAGAAATGCATGTAGACTCTCTAATTTTGTCAGCTGCTCAAGTTAACAGTGCTAATATTAAAAAGGTGTCCCTTCTTTGATAGGTTCCCAGCTGTACTGTGTGGCAATTTTATATTTATGCATTGCATTTTTGGTCCGTTTTTCATAAAATTGTGGTTTTCTGGCAAATTAGTGGCAAATCATTAAGGACTGAAGTTAGAAAATAATGGCAGACATTTGAGTTTCAGATTTCATACCTTTCAGAAAATTTATACTAGTGCAAGACCTACTACTATTCTATTATCTTTCTAAGTTTATAAGAGCAATATTTAAAAAATGTCCCTATTTTTGGGCCTTTGCCTCAGTTTTGTTTATGGGTTTGTTGCTCTAAGAGGTTGAGAGGTATTGTGTGCGTGCGTGTGTGTGTGTGTGTGTGTGTGTGTGTGTGTGTGTGTGTAAGAGGTAGGTAGCATACCTCTCAACTGTCCAAATTTTGCAGAATGTCCAGATTTTTGCCCCATATTTTTTGTCTGTTTCTCATAAATTTTGTGATTTTCTAGAAAATAATTTAAGGCTGAAGTTACTAAATAATGACAAACATTTGAGTTTCAGACTTCATGTCCTTTAGAAAAATTCATTTTTTTTTCAAAAAACTTTTTATTGAATTTTTAACAAAACAAAACTAAATCAACAACAACAAAATTAGAATACATGTGAAAAATGAAACATTCAGAGATATTTATGAAGATACAATTTGTAAAATGAATGTTTTGTCACAATGCATTTTGAGAATATACATTTAACTATTTACATTATATACAAATGTTAACCAAAGAATGTATCTAGGTAAGTATTAATCTAAAATAGAAATAAGTATAAAAATATAAATGAGACTGAGGTCTACAAATCCCTAAAAAAAAAGTGGCCATCTATACGCTATTAATAATATGTAACACCTTTTCTATAGCTTTGTTAATAAATGTTAACTTCTTGGGACTTTGCATTATCATTTTCTGCGCACTGATGTATGTGTGGACCAAAATTTTAAAATTATTCCAGTTCAATTTGGTACGATCCAACCAATTTTGAGAGATATATAATTTCATAAGTGAACATATGTATATTAACACATGCATATCCAATTTAGAGAGATAAGTATTTGGTAAGTGTAGTAGTGCAGTTTCCCAAGATAAGGTAGATTTATGATATCCCATTTTTTGTAAACGAACTTTTAGGGATGTCCAAAGTTTGTGTGAATGATGACAAGACCAAAAATGTGTAAAAAACCTCCATTAGGATGTGACCACCAAGAACATGGGGCGATTTATTAGAATCAAATTTATTAAGTTTAGAAGGAGTAAAATATGCGTTATTGTTAATCATTAGTTGAGTGTAGAAGAGTTTTTTGAAGGGTGAGTATTCTAATGTAATTTTGATAGCTGAGAGTTTCTGATTTATAGATATGTGAGAGTTGTATTTGTCCCAATAAGTGGAAAAGAGACACACTGCGTTATGAATTATTTGATTTATAAGATTATAAGATTTAGATAACATTTTCTCTGGTAGCATGAGGACTTTTAAAAACACTTTATAGTTATTAATATCTGTGCTATCTACAATGATGTGTATAAATTTAGCATTAATAACATCTCTCAATTGACGTAGAATGGTTAGATAATTAATATTAACTTTGAGAGTTTTACGTATATTTGAGAGAGTTTCATTCTTGTATTGTATCAGATCCCACACAGTAAGATCCTTAATCAGAGGAAAATTTGAAAGATTAAAAGAAATACTATCTAAACTAATATTAGGATTTAAATGGAGAGGTTGCATTAATTGAAATGTATTTTCTAAATTTACAAGTTTTAACAGTTCTTGAAAAGCAATAATTTTTTGTTTTAGAGAATTAGGAATTTTTAACTTATTCATGACACCTAATGAAAGGAAAGGAAGAGCTAGAGGATTGATGTTTTTAGTTAAAATATATTGATACCATAATTTTGTCCAAATAGGATATTGACTATATTTCTCAGTCTTTATATTTGAGATAGTTAATAATTTATTGGCCGAGATAATCAAATAATAAAGATTAAAATTGGGAAGACCAAGTCCTCCCTATTTTTAGGTGAGATTAGCTTGATGTAAGAAATTCTTACTGATTTAGGAAACCATAAGAAGTTAGCCAAAGTTTTATTAATTTTTGAGAAAAAGGATTTTGGAATCAGCTGATCCACAGCATTGAATTGAAATAACAATCTGGGAAGAATATTCATTTTTATTATAGCTGCTTTTGATAAAAGTGATAGATTTAGCAGTTTCCATCTATTCAAGTCAAGTATAATCAATGACCACACTTTAGCTAGATTATTTTGAAATGTGGAGAGACCATTATGGTTTATATGAATACCTAAATATTTGAAATTTTGAACTATCCGGAAAGTGAGGTCAGGAAATAAATATGACTTGTGAGCAAGTGGATTTATGGGAAGAATATGTGTTTTTGAGTGTTAATCTGATATCCAGAGACCTTTGAGAATTTTTCAATGGAGCCAATTAGTTTAGAAAAATCTGAGCTGGGTGTTTGAAAATATAATATAAGATCATCTGCAAAAGCGGACAAACAAACTTTAGTGTTAAAAATCCTAGGAATATTATGGAAGGTATTTTGTGTTATATATAATAATAGAGGTTCTATATATAAATTAAATAGGAAAGGAGATAATGGGCAACCTTGCTTTGTGCCATTAATGATCTTTATATGTTTGGATATTTTCCTATTGATGTAAAGAAAAGTATAAGAGTTTTTATATAGTATTTTAATAGTGTCTATATAAGTAGATGGTATATTGAAACAAGACATAATGTGAAACAAAAAGTCCCAATTAACCCTATCAAAAGCCTTAGCGGCGTCAAGAATTAATGCATACATAGGATTTGAATTATTTTTGGTAAAATGGATAAGAGCATCAGTTGTCAAGGTATTATCCCATGAATGTCTATGTGACATAAAGCCCGCTTGTTCCGTAGAAATTAAAGATGATAAAACATTTTTTAATCTGTAAGCAAGTAAAGAAGCTAAAATTTTAATATCAATGTTAATCAAGGAAATAGGCCTATAATTATTAGGATCAGTTTTTCTTTGTCTCTTTTCAGAATTAAAATGGTTTTTGAGGTATTCCAATATAAATCAGATATACCATGAATCATTATATAATTAAAAATTTCAAAGAGAAGGGGTGAAAGTTCAGATGAGTAAATTTTAAAAAATTCGGTGTGAAGCCATCTGGTCCCGTGATTTACTGGTCTTAAGTCTACTAATAGCTTCCGATATTTCTTTAACAGTCAGTGTGGCAGAGAGTGTATTTTTTTGTCGATCATTTAATCTAGGAAATTTGATAGAAGACGCGAAGTTCACTATCTGTTGTTTATCCCTAGAATTATTTTCCTTTGAGTATATCTCTGAGAGCAATGATATAAAAAGCTGTAAAATTTCCTGATCAGTGTTATAAGTCTTGTTATTATATTTTAGTGACGAAATTCTAGGAAGAGATTGGTTACCTTTTATTATTCTGGCTAATACTTTAGAAGGAACCTGTGCCCATTCGGAGTATGTAGCTAATAACCTTTGCTCTGAAATGGTAAGGTTATGTTGATGTAGAAGTAATAATTCTTTTTGGGAATTCAATAATATTTCATATGTAGAGGAATCGGGGCATGTTCTATATTGATTTTCCAAATTTTGAATTTTTAATTTTAACTGTAATTCTTTATTTTTGTATTGTTTTTTAAAATATGATGCTTTGTTAATTAATGTACCTCTAAGAGTTGCCTTGCATGCTGCCCAGTGTATATCTAAAGGGATATCTGTTTTGTCTAGATTAAGATATGTTTCTTTTATTGTTTCAGTTATTAATTTATGTGTGTTTTCATTTGAAAGTAAATTATTATTCAATGTCCAACTATTATATGAGAACAATTTTGGTGCATGTGAGTCCAAACTAATTCCAAGAGATATTCTGGAGTGATCAGAAAAATATCTAGGTTCTAGAGAGTAATTAATCTTCTTATGAGTAAGACAGTTAGAAATAAGAAAGAAATCTAATCTTGACCATGATTTATAACAATTTGAATAATATGTGAAAAAGTCTTTTTTGTCATATTGTGTTATGAGAGAGATAGGGTCTGTAAGATTTAAATCTATTATAATTTCTTCCAAAGCAATGGATGCTTGAAAGTTGTAGGAGGAAGATCTACTAGTACGATCAGTTTCAGGATTAATGATAGCATTCCAATCCCCCCCCAGAACTAAATAATGATCTTTGTAAGAGGATAAAATATTATATATTTGTATAAAGAAAATATGTTGTTGTTCACAAGGGCCATAAAGATTAAAAAGTATAACTGGCTTGTCAATGTTGTGAAAACTGGAGATAATGTAACACCATCTTCCATTCACATCATGTTTCACATCTGAAATAGTTCCTGAAATGTGTTTTAATTATAATGGCTACCCGCTTGATTTTGTGCTATTACCAGTTGCAACTATCATTTTAATCCATTTCTTGTTTTTTTCCTTATCGAAATCTTCTTTAGATAGATGTGTCTCTTGTAAAAAGCAAATATTAGCCTTTGATTTGAATAACAAATGAAATAGTAGGGATCTCTTTTTTTTATTTTGCAATCCTCTCACATTCCATGAGTCAATATTTAGTGTCATAATATTAATTAAAGATAGATATATTACATATAATTAAGATTTGACAAAATGTAATATTAATTTTAGACCTCAGTATCTTATACCTGTTATATTGAATCATAATGTCTCCCTAAAAAAGTTGTTTTAAAGATTCTATAAAATTTCTTCCCAAGTACCCCAGTGCCTAACCACCCGACCCCTACAAGAGAAGAAAAATAAAAATGAATTATATAAGTGAATTTGGTTAACATTTTCAATATCAATTGCAATGTATGAATATAATAAACTTTGTATATTTGCTTAACTAAACAAAAAAACCTTATTATAATATCAAACATATTTACATATATAACTGAAATCAAGATGTCCAACATGCACAATCCCTACTCACTTATTCCTTGTATAAGCTCCAATTTTGAATAGAATATATAGCAAATTAAAGAAATTCCTCAACATTATATTTCAGATATTAATGAATCAGATTTATGTATTTATTACTACATAAGAAAAGCATAAGGAAAAATAGGTTTGATGTTACCCCATATATATAATGCTTACTGAACTAACTAATATTGATTGTGTCAAAGATAAATTACTGTTATAACCAAGTATAGGCTAGACATATATATAGCATAAATAAAATGCATTGAAATCAAACAAATATTTAAACAGTAAAAACATTGTGATCCATTCTGATGATATTTGTGAGCAGCAATAACCATAATGACTAACTCATAGTACAAACATATAAAACTTAGTTTTGAAAAAACATTCATGACTGTACTCCCTTAAGCCCCTTTCAACTTTCATCCCTAGAGCGAATGAATGCATTATTATAAAATTATATAGTTGAGAGATATTTTTTAAATTAAATAAAACAGTAAACTGTTAATATATGCTCTCTGTCATTCTTCTGTATGTCCCCTTGAAATAGTTTAAACAGAACAATTACCCTTTAGCGTATATATATATCTATCTGTGTCTGTTGTTTTTTGAGGTGTATGTCTTCGTTTAGACTTGCCATTCCATAACTATAATTCACTTAGTACAGTATAATTTTTGTATGATTTCTTATATACATTTTATATAATAGCTATACATAAAGCTTTTCTCCCAGTGCAATCGCTAAAGGTGAGATCTAACCCAGTCAGACTTTCCTGATTAACAAATGTAAAATAGGTAAAGTAAGTATGTCTGAATACCATTTATGATTTCCTTGTTACTGGGTATTTGGATTGTATGTTTTATATGCATTCAAAAACCTGCACACTTAATACATATTTCTTTCAAGGAGTTTCCCTCCAACAAATATTGTCTCTCTCCTTTTGGGAAGCAGTGTCAAAGTAATGAGAAGCACACACATTTAACTGGCGCACGTAACATAAAGATAAATATCTTTATAACTGTTGTAATGTTTGCAATTTTGTTTGCATGTTTCTGTTTTAACAGGGCATATTCCCTCAAGATAACTCTTCTAAGTCATAGCATTTATAAATATTAACATCACAAATTATGTTTGCTATATAATTGCCTCAAGGAAATATTGGAAAGCCTTATGACTGTAATAATTAGAGCACATCCCTTCTCCATGAACCACCTTTGTATTGAGAGCAAGTACAATCTGATATAGGCAACACAGATGACATTTTAATTAGTCAATATGAGAAATGTATCAGACATTTTCCTGAAGTTCAAGCTGTATCTTTTCAAAGGTGATCTGAAATCTCACAGCCATATTATTACTATGTTTCAATGAATATGGTTGTGTAATGAATAACCTGGGGTGACAAATATCTTGTGAGACTGGTGCATTTATGGCCATACCCATCATTCAGTATCCAAGCCAACAATGTCCCTCTGCAGAATGATCTGGTTCAGATTTCTCTGCATGGAACAGCATCCTCACTAGCGCACCAGTCATTTAAACTCTGGGTTTCAGGACATCCAGCACACCTTGTCTTAAGGAAAATGACAAGACTGAATCCTGTATCATTCTCCGATAACCCCTACAATGATGTCTAAAGATATACCCCCCTCAGGTCCTGTATAAAGGCCCCTCATTTCTCTTATACACCCGAGAATCACACCATTCACCTTGCAAGATTCTGTCTATTCAGCTCAACAAAGCCACTAGGATATGACTACTTTGCACATCCCCAACTCACTCTCTTCAAATTTGTCATGAAGCGTTCCATTAGTTTATTTAATTAGTGGCTTATCGCACTAACATAAACAGTCTACACCAAACCCTCTTGTTTTGATGAGACCCAATCAGCTGGTCCCAAAGCCGCAATCAATACCCGACCAACTGTCAACAGATGCAGGACCTTCCCCTCCGAACTTCCATCTGTACATGAATGCGTTTTATTTCTGGAACACTGTGCACCCACTGTGCTTTCCGTTATATGGCCCCAGAATATGTTATAAATTTCAGATTATACAAAATGTGTTAGCTATATATGAGCGAATCGCTCTCTGAAGCGATTCAACCAAAGGGACAACAGAAACAAGTAAAATATTCAGTGTATGTGAATTAGTGCATTTTTCACTTCAAAAGCTATCTCTACCTTAACACTGCGAGTCTCCGCTACAATGGTGACGTCACCGCCGAGCTCCGTATCTTCATGAAGGTGCGTGGCTTAGAGCTAGCATCTGTTGATGAGGTAAATAGAAGATTTTCTCTCAGATTAGTCTCGAGAGTCTTAATAACTCCCTCCAAAATGTTTATGACTAAACTAAGGCACTGTAGATGCCTAAACTAAGAAAAAAGAAAAAACACTTGTACGCTATTTGGGAAAAACAAATAGAAAATATTTACAATGCTAAATCAACTTTAAATGCCTGCACCTTGCTTGTGAAAAAAAAAAAAAAACATACAGGCACATAACAAATTAGCGTTTTTCCCCTTTTCTTCAAGTAAAAAAAGAAATATATTTGTGTTTATATATTTAGGCACTGTACATATTCTTGACAGAAGCAAATATTAGTGGATTTATATCTCTTATTTTCTGTAATAGCCTAACAATTATGAAAAAATTGTCATAGTAGCATTTAACATGTTGTAATTAAACTATACATAAAAACTGAATCTCAGACAGTGAGAGAACCACAAGACTTATTTAAGGGCTGAAAGCTGAGTTTAAATTTCTGACTTCACCATAAAGAAAGCAAAAACACTTCCTGTTTTCTAAAGAGAAAAAGGAATAAATAAACATATTTGTGTATATATAAACATTCTAAATACCCTTAATAGGAATATATTTCACAATAAAATAAACTTATTAACTGTATGTAAATATCCTGTATAAGAAGGAACAATATATATATATTTTCAACACATCTGTACCCAAACAGATATATAAAATGTTAGGAAATTGAATCCGGAAGCTTTTTGAATGCTTTAAAAAAAACATCTTTTGCTCCCTTAGGATCAGAACAAATAAACTTTTTTTCATTAAATGTAAAAGACAAAGTGTTTGGATAAGACATGCGAAATCTTATCCCTCTTTTGATTAATTCTGCACAATAGGGAGAAAGCTTTTGCCTGTTTAGTTTTATTTGAGGAGGAAAATCCTGTGAGAATGATAACTTATGCGATTTCCATACAAACTGTTTTTTACTCTTAGCTGCTTGCAAGATTTGAAAAGCGTCTTGAAAATTTAACAATTTTGTATATATTATCCTTGGTGAAGAAGCATCTTGACTTGCACGTAGAGCTCTGTGTGCTCTCTCAACAGTTATGTTTTTGAGGATGTTTCACAGTTTAGTAATGCTTCAAAAATACACTTGGACACAGACAACAGGTTATTATTATCAAAAGATTCTGGCAGACCACGAATAATAATGTTGTTTCTGCGGCTCCTGGCTTCTAAGTCTATCAATTTAGATTGTATTTCAGAAATAGTTTTATCTTTGGATTTTAAATCGCTTTCCAATGACTCAATTTTTATCTCCAAAGCTGAGTTACTGTTTTCAATAGTACTCATTCTGTCATTTATTTGTTTTAATGTGTCACCAAAGTCAGTAAATTTTTCTGAAAAATTCTGAATGGCACTATGTATTGGCTTTAATGCTAGCTTTAGCTCATCTAAATAAAAGTTTGAGTCATTTAATTCTTTGTTACTTACTTTGGCTGGTTCAGAAGAATTTTTGGATGTTCTCAATCTTTTGGAAGTGTTATCTTTTCAGGTGAGTGAACTGAAGAGAATTTGGCCTTCGTGGCCTGAGCATCCATAGACTCCGATTTAGTAGCCATGCCCAGAGATTAGATGTTGTAACCAGGGTGACAAGTTCCAAGAGGTTTCTGAAGCAGCAGGTGCCCAAGTCAGATATCTCCACAAACTGTTCTGAGGTAAAATGTGTCTCAAAATAAAAATTCCAAAGACAAAAACATTCCAAATATATGTAGAAAGCTTTGTATAATCCTTTTATGGAAAAAACTGAGGAAAAATATTAATCCCAAGTTGTAAAAAAATAAAGGTGATTCTAGTCTGTGAGGAGCTCAAAGAATAGGGACTAGTCTAGTCGGCAGCCATCTTGGAATCCGAGAAAAATTCATACTAGCACAAATCCTGTTATTCTAGCAACTTTCTAAATTCACGAGAGCATTATTTAATATCTGTTCCTGTTTATTTTAGGCTTTGTCCATATTTCTTCCACTAAGGGGTAGATAGGGTTGTGTGTGTGAGTGAAACACCCTAGTTAGGAGTAGCAGGTGGTTAGTAATTTACTCAACCTCAAAACCTGTACCTTAGTTACAAAAAACAAAAGCATGAATCCTCTACCCCAACTACCATGCTGCATTTTTCAAAGAACTGACTTTCAGGTTCATTTTCATCTAACCGAGTTTGAGTGAATCTATATTATATTACTGAAGAGGCATTACAGCAAATGCCTCTTCATCAACACTAAAAGAGCGAACCGTGAATTACGAGAATGGCCGTAGCTTGGCTGGGGGGGGTAGCAGTTTGAGAGCTATGACTACAAATTTGAAAATCCTAGCTACATCTCTGCGCACAGGTATGCGCGCACGCACGCACACACACACACACACACACACACACACACAGTGGTTTACGTTTGGAATATTAGTGTAGCACTGGCAGTTTCACTAACTATGCTGCATTAGCACTACAGTTGCTTCTAGTCAGTTAGTAGACTATTGTAACAGTACTATAATGCATGTCAAACGACAGACCCAAAACAAAGTTTAGCTGGCTGCAAATACCATTAGCACTGCCGATCATATTACATTGCTAACATGCATATGAACTGCACATCAAAAGAAGACCTGGTGTGCATTAACATATCTCTTCTGCAACACGGAAAATGCTGTTGTCTATGAACACAAATGCTTTTTCCTGTGTATTAACCCCATACTGTGCACAATGGCTACAGCTGTTGCTTACAGACCTTTAGTAGAAGGACTTGTTTTGCTACTTTTATTGAAATAAGCATGATTACAAAAGCAGACAGAGCATTTTTAGAAGATAAATGGTGAACTCAGCAGAGGAAGAAAATGCAGCTACTGTTCATACTTGGTGACGAGTAATTTATTCAGACTTTCCCTTAGTATTAAGTGGTAAGCAGAACTTCTTCTCAAGAAATACAGACTTTCAGAAACATGACAAGAGAGGAAAACAATGCACCAGTTTAAATGCAGGAAAGACAATTAATACGGAAGGTGTACTTTACTCAGTTTCATGTGGAAAATCTCACTTATCTGTCTGAAATTCCCCCTAAATTACTGTACTCTTATGACTTTTCTTCAGTACATGGCATCTTTGACTGTCATAACAGTGTAACCCCAGGTCCTCATTTTGTAATGTTATACTGTCCCCAAATACAAAAATCATTCTGGCGATGCAATATATCCTGCCTGTGTGGGTAAGCTATGAAGCAATTCAGCTCCTCTCCTCAGGCAGACAGCTGGTAGGCATCTGTTTAAACATGAGTAAGAGAGTATCTTACCACTTAAATGGTTAAGCAGCTGTGCAATCACTTGAACATTAATGCTGAAATTGTCTAGCAATATAATTTTGTCTTACGATGTACAATACATTTTATTATTGCCCTTTATGCTTATGCTCACTGACACCTAGTACTCACATTATGTTTTGCTTCTTTTGCTGGATCATTTAACACATCACATTTGATTATTTTCTTTTTTGTATTTCTGCATTTTTTTCTTCCTAAAACTGCAGTAAAAATGGGCTACGCCCAGACTTCATCGTCTTCATCATCAGACCCATTTTACCCATTTTTTACATCAAGTCAGGATATCATGTCAATGCCACTCTCTTACCTTCTTCAAAAGTCTTGCCTGACTGCCTCAGGTCTTCTCTCACACAATTCATCCATCTCTTTGCTGGGCATCCTTTTTTTCTCTGGTCTTCTTATCTCTCCCAAATCTTCTTCATCAAATTATCTTCAGACTTCATCATTTCTGATTTTCTAGACTTTATACATCTTTTTATGTAACCTATAATTCTAGAATTATCATTAATCAATTTGTTGTTAAGATTAGAAAAACTCAGGGCTGAATCTACCCATATACCCAGGTTCTTAAATGAATCTATAGTTTCAATCACTGTATGCTGTATTAAATATTCACCTTTCAGTTTTTATATTCCTAATGTCAGATACTTAGTTTTTGATGTATTTATCAGCATATTATTATCTTGTGCCTAAATGGTCAATTTAGTCAAGTTCTTTTGCAGACATGCCATTATCTGTCACACATGAAATCAGTTTACCCAATTTCAAGTATTCTGCTTACAGACTCTAGGATACCTCAGATGAAAAAGATAGATTTGAAATATACATTCTAAACAAGTATTGGCCTAAGACAGAGCACTGTGGGACACCCTGACTGTAATCTTGAATATCACCTGTCCAATTACAGTATACTTGGCATGTCCTATTTGTAAGCCATGCAGTCATCCATCTTATCAAGATTACATCAATACCTCGGTGTTCTAATTTATTGATCAGTGTTTTGTGTACGACCCTGTCAAATGCTAAAGTTAAATCTATATAAATTATGTCACAGCACAATTTTTCATTCATCGCTATTAAACTGTTATAGAACATCATGTTACAGAAGGTAACAGATCTATTTGCAACATATCCATGCTGATATATGGTTTCAAGCCCCAGCCTTTCCAATTCTGACAATAGCTTATCCAATATTACCTTCTCCATTATTTTTCCACAACAAGAAATCAAACCTAGGGGTCTATATGACTCTGTGTTTGTCCTACTCCCCTTTTAATGAAAGACAGGTTTAACAAGTGCATATTTCCAATCATGAGGAATCTCCCTGTATTTAGATGGCATAGTAAAGAAGAATGGTTTCCTGACTTTGTTCTTTAACCATGTTTCACAAATGATAATAACATCAGTCTTGCGGGAATGTAGCAAAGTTTTCAATAAAAAAAATATTATTAATGCTCATAGCATTAGCAACCATTAAAGATGCATTGAATTTTCCCTCTGTGGACCTTTAAATTTTCATCCTGGCAAAATTCTGCTTTGTGATTGTCAAATATTGCAAAATATCTGCTGCAAAAATTCTCTTCCCTGATCTTGACATGTGCATGCCATCCTATCTGAACATATGTGCCCAAAATTAGGATCAGATGCTCTAAATATTTCCATTTTTTTAAAACAGGACTTCTTTTTCATGCAGGTATTTACCCAAAACATGTTATCATTCACGATGCCCTAACTCTCCTTTCTATATGTGATTTGTGAAAAGTTTGTCCTAACACCTATACAAGCTATACTATCTAAGAAGGCTGTAAGTTCCCTACCAACAGAGAGTCCTTGCGGATTAAATAATTTGTACTGACATGAATAAAAATAGTTCCGTACTTCTTTACATTAAGGTGTTCTAAGGCCTGTCTCACATTCTCTATTTTTACTCCTGGCAAGCAGAACACTATTCGATGTTCATTACATTTTCTGCAGCTGTAAGTATCAGTTCCTCTAATAACTGAATTTCCAATTGCAAGAATATATCTCCTGACCAGATCTGAAGAATCTTCAACTTCTAATTCAGTAATATCTGCTCCACTAATTGTTATAAAGGAATGACCTTCATCATTCAACAATTAGTCTTATTAATTCCACTCCTTTCATTGCTTATTACATTTGCAAGCATACAATTCTCATCCAGCTGGCTTTGTACATCCACAGCTTGAGCTATGTTGTCAACGTCTGTCTTTCTCCTATTCTTACAGTAATGTTCTTTAGTACTTCCATGAGCAATTTTGATTTCTTCCTTTTCACCTGCACTCCTCTTTTTTCTACTTTCTCTTTTGGAAAAATTATGCCTTTTTTTGTAGACTGAAGGTTTTCTGATTGAAAGATGTTGTCATTCCATGTAATCTGTGTGTTATATAACAAAGCAGCACTCTTTTTAGTATGCGTTCTCTTTAATTTACAGACATTTATCAGTTTTTTTCTTCCTTGTCATCTCCTGTGAACTTTCTTTCTTTTTTTAAAATTGTCTTCTATATACTCTGAATCCTCAGATTATCGAATATTTGTATCTAGAATTCCAAAGTCGTCAGTGGTATTATCTTGTTTAATAGTTAAGTGATCTTTACAGATGATAATCACTTCCTCACAGTAGCTTAAGAGGTAGCATACAAGCCTTTGTTGCAGGAAGATCGCATGTTTGTGGGCTCTATTCCCACACCAGTTAGCTGAATTAATTTTCCAATACTGACAGTGCAGTTTAACAGGTGGGCTGCATTCCTGAGTGTGCCATCCTTTGGATGAACTATTAAATAGGATTTGATGGTAGCTTAGGTGGATATAAAAGATCCCAAAGCATTTATTGAAAGAGAAGGGGCTGTATTTATTTACATATCACAAATATAATTCTTCTATTTACAGTGCCTTTAACAAATCACATATTAAACTAAACACATTATATTTTCACATAGCATCTTCACACTACTTCTTATATCATCCACCCAACATTTTATTCCAAAACCATTTTTTAATCTTGCTAATTACATTATGCCATCTTCATTCATGATTATATAATAATTATTTTTTAATTTTTTTATTTGGTTTTCATTACAATAAATAAATTAAGTATAAAACAAGCAAATAACTATTTACATAGGTTCACAGCCGATCAATACATCAAAGTTATACAAGTCAACAACAATTAATATTTTTCAAGCAAGTCTTTAAGTTTAAGCCACAATTTATATGAATGTGTAATATTAGAAGTTCTCATCTTTATAGTATGCAATTCACTACAGCAAACAATTTTTGCCATACTAATGACGTCAACACTAGAGGTGGTAACTTTACTTTTCCAGTTTTTAGTAATTACTTTTCTGGCTATAGCAAGAATAAACCATAGAAGAGCATTACATAAAAACAAAGATTTGGAAATATTACATCTATCTGACCACAGGGCTTGAATGAAGTTATTAATTTCTTTCCAAAAGGGGAGATGACTTCACATTCATATACCATATGCATCCAATCAGGTATTATTTCAGAATTACATCTCCAGCATTTAATTCTATTTGATTTATACATAATTTTAATTTTGTTAGGAGTGACAAAAGCTCTGTGTAAGAATTTCCTAGTGAAATTGTCCAATATAATGAGCGTGTAGTTTTATCTGTAGATTTTAATATTATTTTCTTGTTTTCTTCATAAATGTTTTCATTATTAATTTTTGAGGAATAATTCCAATAGGAATTATCTAAATATGTAAAATCTAACTTAAACAAAATTATAAATTTGTGACAAATACAATGTATTTTTCATTTCATTGTATTATTATTAACATTTATTAAGAATTCAAATATTATGGGGAAGAATTTCTTATCCAGATTAAGTATCTTATATCTCACTGTAATATTAACTAGTTTTTAGAATTGCGATTGTATCTGGACCTTAAATTGTCAACAGTACTATATATTTCATACCATTTTAGAATCAATCCCAATAAATCAAGTTATTTTGGTCTTTCGATACTAACATTTTGGTAAAGTTATGCATTTCTAAACAGTCTTTTGTATATGCAAATGGAAATATAGACAATATTAAGGCTTCAACACAATGGTTAGAATATCTGAACTTCCGGAAATAAGAAAAATACTGTGTATATAGGGAGTTTGAGTAGAGATAATAATTCCATTTATGCAAAAATATTTTAATAACCAGATAAAGCAATTAAGGATTATTTGTTTATGACTGGTTGTGAGATACCTATTGCTTACTGATAATATTTGTTGATATATCTGTTCCCATTTTCAATCATAGGATGAATTTATCCACAATGCAATAACTTTTACAATTATTGAAGTAGTATTCAATTGAATATCAGGGAATCCTATTCCACCATTATCCCAACCTTTTCCTGTGCCAATGAAAAGAAACTCTTGGTTTATTAGGATGCCAAAAAATTTAAGTAGTATATTATTTATCTTCTTCATCATTTTTTTTTTGTGGAAATAGTACTAACAATTGTAAGACAAATAATATTTAAGGGAGAATTACCATCTTAATTAGCATTAAATGTTCTTCCATAGTAAAGAAGAATTTATTCCATTTTGTGACTAAACTTAAATTTTATCAACGACCTGTTGAAAGTTTATTTATATGACATAATGGTTACACCAAAATATCTAATTTGATTCCAACTGGAATCAGAATATTTTTTGTAAGGTTTTTTAAAATTTTTATTAATTAATAATGTACTTGTTTTATTATGAGTAAATCTTAAGTTTGAGATTTCTTCAAACTGACTCATAGAATTAAGTATATGTTCTAATAATTTTTCTATATTTCCTATTGTTAGTAAAATATCCTCGGCAAAAACTTGAATCTTTAGTTCGAAATCTTCTTTTATTTTGATACCATAAATGTTATTTTATCTAATACTATTAGCAAAAGGTTATATTGCTAATGCAAAAACTAATGGTGATGACAGATTACCTTGTTTTGTGCCTTTTTGTAATGTGAAGGAATTAGAAAGAAAGCCTATTTTAACATAAGAACAAGAGTTATTGTAGATCTTAGAAATTACTACAATTAGCTCAGATGAGAAATTATATACTTTCATAGGTTCATACTAGGCTATCTGCCCTAAGGCATTTATAAGCCTAGCCAGAGTGTGTTTGGCTTTCGCCACCCATTTTAAATTAATTTTGCTATGCCCTTTTTCGAGGTTAGTATACTGTGCCTCTAACAGTGACACAGAAGTGATACCCGGGGTAAATCTACGATCTCCCATCCACTCATCAAGATTCCTCTTGAAGAGAGTCAATGAGGGACTCTGCCTAACCTGGACTAGGATTTTATTCCAGAGTGAAGGGAGCCTCTGGGTTATGAATCTGTCCCTCCAGCATGTCCTATTTATTTCAGTGCTGAGGTTCAAGTCTCTCGAGTGCGTAGCTTGATGGGATTTGCATTTTCTGAGGTGCAGCATGTCCATTAATTCCAGGTTGGACATGGCTTTATACGTCAGCACAGATCGCCTCTGAGCTGGCAGTATGCCACTGAGTAGAGCTGGAGTTTCTTTAACCGGGCAGCATATGGCATCTGTTTGAGCCCTTTGATCCTCTTGGTGAGGTACTTTTGGGGTCTTTCCAGTTGCTGCAGGTGTCTGGTAAAGTACATCCCAAAAGGGGCATTGCACTCAATTATGGGCCTGATGAGGGATGAGTAAAGAGGCACGATGACCTCCCCTGATCTAGATGTGAATCCCTTCATGATTAGGTGGGCTATATAAAATGTTTTTCTAACCACTTTGGCCACGTGGTTATCAAATGAGATATTGCTATCAACTTGGGTCCCCAGGTCCCTAATTACTTCTTCTACACTTAATGGATTACCACCTATGTGGTAATTTGTGGGCACTTTGTTTTTGCCAAAGGGGATGACTATACATTTTTTGGCGTTTAGCTTGAGGCCATGGCTCTGGCACCAGTTGTTTGTTTCTATGAGGCCCTTTTGGAGGATGCTTGTCGGCTGGAGAGTCGATTATGGCACCCAGTTTGCAGTCATCTGCGAACTTTGTCAGCCACAGTCCTTCCGTGTTGGCCTGTACCTCCGAGAAATATATACCGAACAAGAGAGGTCCCAGGACTGAGACTTGTGGGACGCCACTTGTAACTGGTTTGGAGTCTGACATGGCTCCAGCAATTCTAACCATGTGGGTTCTGTCCTTGAGCCAGTTTGCAACCCATCTAGTGACATAGGGGTTTATATTTAAGCTGGTGAACTTATCTATAATGCCCGAGTGGGGTATTGTATCGAAGGCTTTTGTGAGGTCCAGGTAGTTTGTGTGGACCACCTTCCCCTCGTCAATGGCCTTGGTGACTGTTTCAAAGAAATCGACCAGGTTTAAGAGGCAGGATCTGCCCTTAAAGCCGAACTGGGTAAGATCCAGTGTCTGTAGGTCCCCAATATCTTTATTTATGAGGTCCATGATTATCCTTTCCATCAAATAATCTCCTTTAATTTGTACACATTTGTTTCTGGTCCCTAATTTTTCTTTTACTATACCTCTAGAGCCTTTTCTACAGGCTACTTCACGCTGCTCTTGCAGCAGCTTTATTGACCAAAACAAGAGAGATGTGAATGTTTACACATGCCTGTACAAAACTGCTTAGTTTCCATACTGTAACTACTTTATATTTCTGTAAATATTTGATATGTATATTTACATGAACAGGTAACCGATAACTGCAAATGATGTTCCTTGCATTCTGTATTTAATTGCTCATATGATATGTTTTGCAACCTTTCTTGAAGCTTTTCACCCCAGGCCTCCACTGAAAATGGGTTTCTGACTCAGTGAACTTTCATGGTTACCAAATGTCAACAAACAGAAGGGGGAAATCAATGCTGCCTTGGGCAATAGAGGGTCACCAGCAAGTTTGTGTTTTAAACAGGTAAAGCCAATTGACTGAGTCAAAAGCCTTATCTAAATCAAGACTAATGATGGATTTTTTGCATAGTCTATTCATGTATGTATTCTTATTATATTATCCCATACTTGTCTATTTAAAATAAACCCAGTTTGATCATTGTTAATTAGTTTGGTATTAGTAAATTAATTTTGTTGGCTAAAATGGACACAAAATTAGTTTAGGTATTAGTAAATTAATTGGTTTGGCTAAAAATGGACACAAAATTAGTTTAGGCATTAGTAAATTAATTCTGTTGGCTAAAATGGACATGTTTAAAGGTGAAATTGGTCTGTATGATGAGCACTTTGTAGGATCCTTAATTTGTTTTAAAATATGTAATATGAGAAAATATTTCCATGATAGGGGAACTTCAGCAGCTGTTTTTTATCTATAGAACTTATTTAATATTTTAACAGCATCATCCGGTAGTATTTTATATAATTTGGGTATAAGACTATCTAATTATTATTTTTTAACTTTTTCATTTGATATTTTATTTCTATTAAAGTGAATGGGCTATTGTTTTGTTGTTGTTGTTGTCACTTGTTAATTTATGATTTATATTTTCCCTTAGAAAAGTTTCAACTATTTCATCATTATCGATGTTATTTGCATTTTTATTTTATTTTCATAAAATATTTTAAAGCCATCAAGAATACCTTTAATATGTGTTCTTTCTTTTTTATGTATATGTGTTGTAATTTCTTTGCATGATTTAGTTTATTCACTTTCTTTGCTCTAATAGCAAGTCTATGCAGGACTAACAGATTTGCTGAATATGCTTGAAGCTTAAGTTTTTCCAGGTTTATTGAAACTTTATGATTTAGAATTTCAACATATTTTTTATTTAAGTTTTTAAATTCTGCCTGACTGATAGTATCATTTGGTTTTAGATTTAACTTTAATTTATTTATTTTGGCCTGTAGTGTATTCAATTCATTGTCACATTCTTTTGTTTTACTGATACACCAGCTTGTAACTCTTCCATTTAAATCAGCCTTTAGTGAATTCCACAGGACAGTGTCAGATACTTCACCATTTAGATTTATTTCTAGGAAATTTTTGAACTCTTTAACATACCACTCCTTAAATCCTTTTTATTTTAACAATGTTTGCTGGTAATCTCCTATAGTATATTAAATTGTCAGCTTTTAAAATAATATTAAACACTATAGCATTATGGTCAGATAATGGACATGAAACTATTGAAACTTCTCTAATATGTGATAAGTTGTTTGAGACAAAAATTTTATCAATATTCGTTCATGTTTCAAACATATATGAATAATGGGTAAATTGAAATGAATTTGTCTTCCTTAGCTCATGTATATCCTTTAAATTCATTAGATTTACAAAATTTGATAAGTGTTTCACTGAAGACGTGATTCTCAGTTACCTATCTGCAGTGGTATCTTTGTCTGATAAAATACAATTAAAATCACCAGCCATTATGACTTCACCTTTCATTTAATAGGCTGTAGTGCCTAAATAATTTAGCTCTGACCTCCCGGAATATAGTTTTCTGTTACACTCAATTATACCAATGCTTAACATACCATTTTTATCAACACAGGTATCTTTTACTTCAGGCATTACTGATGAGTTCCTCCACAGAATGAGACTGCCTCTTCTGTTATCTCAAAAACCAGAACCTGCTAAAACCAAATAATTATTTAATGAAAGTTTACTTATATCTTTATTAAGTAAATGCGTTTCCTGTAGAAATACTATTTGAGCTTTATGTAACTGCATATATTTGAACAGACTCCCACTCTTTACTGGATTATTCAGTCCATTAATATTAATAGATATATATTTAAAATCACACATTTACATAAGAAAAAAAAACAGATATAATGAAATCACACTTATGTACAGAGCTTATTATATAATTTATAAATAATATGAAATATTCAACTATGGACAAAACTTTTTGAACAAATAAACAAATTACCTAATGATATTACCCTACAACATTCTACCATGGAATAATGTATTCCTAGTTTCTTGAAAAAGTCAAACAAACTACATCTCAACCTTTACATTAGAGTAACAATGCTTAGCTCATGCTTCTATGTTAATGTGTCTCAAATTTTTAGTATGCATCAGCTTAAAAAAGCCAGTCAGTGAGTTATTATGAATGGGTCTATATTATATCATTAAACACTTAAAAAAGCGAACGCTGATTGATCGACCTAATTTAAGCGAAAGCTTACAATCACGAACTGTCAGATCAGCGATTTTTTTCCCAGGGAAAAAAATCGCTGATCCAAAACACATACACACAACACAAGCACACCAAACAAACAGAAATCCACACACATACATCTAAAATCTGATACCCAACCCTACACTAAACTATGCACACACCACTAACTACCCACTTACCTTAACCCAAAACCTAATCCTAAGGTCCGTCACTATCGCACACTCACCTCACTCGCTCCCTAACCCTTAAATCCGCCCTAACCCTCATGTCCACTCAATTGCACACACACCTAACCCGAGCCCTAACCCTAACTCACCTAAATCACCCTAACACTCACATCCACACAATCGCACACTTACCTGAATCCGACCAGTAACTTTCCACCATAACACTGAAAATACCAAAGCAACAGAAACGGACAACTGAATTCTTTCCCTAGAAATAATTCGAGTTTCTGCTGCTTCGATATTTTTCAGTTTCACGAAAATAAGTTTGATCAATCAGCGTTCGCTTTTTTAAGCATTTGAGGATATAATATAGACCCTCATGAATAAGAAAAGTTAAAAACTGTTTAGAATCTTTTTTATAAGTCAACCAGACTGATTACCTCTACTATCGTCTTTCCCTGTAACTCACATTATCTCCCTGGTCTACTACAGGGAGGAAGTCAGTTATAATTTACATATTTATTAATTATAGGTCAGATGAGTTCATAGTTTTCCCTATTTTATTTACGATGTATAAAATTGTAGACGTATTATTTGTAAATATATGCATATTTACTTATTCCGATCTTTTTCTATTTCTGTTTGTATATTATATCTTATATTATTACTATACTTCTAGGTTTTATATTTTAGCTATAATCCTAGTATAGTGTCATTCAACAGAACTGTTATATTTTCCCTTATAAATCTGATACTGTTTAATCTAGTTCTACTGTTAGAATCAGTCCTATTTTTCTCTTAATATGTTATACCTAAGAATATCTGAAAAAACATCTGAAACATCTTCGCTTTAACATTCAGATGTCTTGAGACTTTAAATTTAGTTATCATTATAAAGAGACAATAACAGAGAAATACAATCCTAAATTTTTTATCAGTAGTGTCTTTCTATAGGTAAGTATATGAGCCATCCTTTATATATACTGCATGCATTCAGAACTATTTAATAACTTAGTTTTTTAAAATGCAATTTGCTGTCTTTTACTTAATTATCTAACCTGTATTCATTAATATCTTGGCATATGATGTAAAAGAGTATGATTATTGATCCAATATTTATTGTTTTAAGCTATATTATCAGTTTTCACAGTCAAAACACCCTGTAATTCATGTTTAACATTCTAACACATCATTTCTTGTTTACAGGGTGAGTGGAAATGTCATCCTTTACTTTTACACAGGAAGAAGTAATCTGGACATTTTATAGAATTTTCAAAGCTCCCAAAGCCTGACCAAAGTGTTCATGACTCTAATTAATTTGTTTTAAGCTAGTTTGTATGTAAAGGGCACAAAAATGAACTGTTTATCAGTTATCAGAATCAGAATCACATTTATTGGCCAAGTATGCAGGCATACAAGGAATTTCACTCCAGTTTCAGTGACTCTCCAAGTACGAATTATATAAATGACATACATACAACTATTAAGAACAAGACAAACCAACTACATGCAACTATTAAAAACAAAACAAAAAAGTAAATATACATACAAGGTGCAAAGTGCAACTCACTGCAAGAAATACTGAAATAAATTCTGAAAGAAACAAGTATTAACAATATGTAAACAATACTGCAGAATCCTTGGAGGCTTGGGAAAAAGAATACCCCAACCTAATAAGCTGAGTTAACCATTTATGAACTTGATGGCCTGCAGAAAAAAACTGTTCTTATGTGTGCTTGTTTTGATGCGTATTAGTCTATAACACCTGGCTAATGGTAATAGTTCAAAAAGATGGTGGCCTGGATGTGAAGGGTCGGTGATGATTGTCCGTGCTCTTTTCATGACTCTGGAATTGCACAGGTCCTGTAAGGAGTCCAAACTAGCACCAATGATATTTTCAGTAGACCTGTGTAACCTATTTTTGTCATGATTAGTCAGAGAACCAAACCACACTGTTATGGATGAGCTGAGAACAGACTCAATGACTGCTGTATAGAACTGAATCAACAGTTCCTGTGGGAGGTTGAACTCCCTCAGCTGTAACAGAAAGTACATTCACTGTTGTGTCTTTTTGATGGACCCTACATGTCTCCCACTTCAAGTCCCGGGAGATTACAGATTCCAAAAACTTGAAGGATTCCATAACTGACAAAGCAATATTAAATATAAAGAGGGGGGATAATACTGGGGTCCCTATTAAATAACCGAAAAATTAAAATCACGAATGGCTTAGAAGTCGAAAATGCCGTTCTTCGCAATCGCTATTATGAGATCGCGGTACAGTGAAGATCAGAAAATCTGCCCTTTCTTCACTGTAGTGTGATCTTGGAGTTGTAATATATATTTAGCGTTGTCCCTCACAATAGCAATTTTGATTTCCTGCATTTCTGCTCATGTGAGCGTTCGAGATTTTGAAATTTCGTCTATATAATATAGACCCTAATATTGTAGTACCACTGTTAAGTCCACTGTCATCTCCAAAGTTTTAAGAGTGTTCTGTTCCAGATTATTCTGACTAAACCAAATAGCCAGCTGCTCAACCTCCCGTCTGTATGCAGACTCATCATCATTCCTGATGAGCTTGATGATAGTTGTATCATCTGCATATTTAATAAGTTTGACAGAGGGGTCCTTAGAAATGTAGTCAATAGTGCTGAGGGAGAATGGCAGTGGGGAGAGCACACATCCCTGGGGGGCACCTATATTGACTGTGAGATAGCTAGATGTAAATTCCCCCAGTTTCACCTGCTGTTTATTAATGGTTAGAAAATTGGTGATCCACTGACAGGAGGAAGCAGGAACGGAAAGCTGGGAGAGTTTCAAGTGAAGAAGCATAAAAATGTATATCTTAAATACATATAAAAATATATATACACATTTTATATATATATATATATATATATATATATATATATATATATATATATATATATATTACCATAAAAAATGCTTGTAACGTTTGCGAGTGAATCTAAGCCACATCTACAGTATTCATCAAATCCTCAAAACTTTCCAAACCCTTAAAAAACAATAAAAAACATTAACCCCTAAAAAAAAGTTGCTATATTAAAAATATAGCATTTGATGATTCTGCAAGCACTAAAATACTTGCTACAGTTTCAAGTGTTCATTTTTAACCTTTGCTTCAATACAGAAGTCATTCTAAACTAATTAAAACATAACCACCAACCATTATATCCATACTATAATAAAGCTCAATCAGCAATACAACAGAGTCTTTAACATTAGATATGCAGTTATATTTTCAAGATTTGTATGAGCTATTTTAGATAAAGTAGATTGTCATTTTTAAAGGAGACATAGCACTTAAACTTGTATTAAAAGAATGACAGTTGTATGTATCCAGGTTTTACTTGTAAAAGTGTAAATGTTACTCTAATTATTTGATACCATTAAAATAATAACTTTTATATATGTAAAATTCTATAATTTTGTAATTTGTTTATAACAAAGCATGTCTTCCCTGGGTCCTACTGCTAGACAATTCTGAGATCCAAAAAAATATGTCAAATGATACCATCTTCATTTCACTGATGATTTACTTTTAGAACTATAAACAGATGACCCCTAAAATTTTATAAAACATTAATTATTAACATCACATGTTATATATCATTTCCATATTGTCTTTTGTATAAGCAGGCAGCTACATGTTTTGTAGATTAGTATGTAACTTAACATGCCTCTTCGGTGTCACTTTGTGCACCTTGCATTATAGTTATATAGTTCACAGGTTCATAGGTAGGTACTAGGCTATCTACCTGAGGACATTTATAAGCCTAGCCAAAGTGTGTCAGCTTTCACTGCCCCATTGATTAATTAACTGAGCCTCTGTCATGAAGAGCCAATGAAGTGATTCCAAGAGTGTATTTTCTGTTACCCATCCACTCGTCAAGGTTTCTCTTGAAGAGTGTTAGTGAGAGGATCTGCCTAATGTAGTTAGGAATTTTGTTCCAAAGCATGGGGATTCTCTGTGACAGGAATCTATCCCTCCAGCATGTTCTATTTATTGTTGTGGTGAGGTTTAGCTCACTAGAGCAAGTGGCTCGCAGTGACTTGGATTTCTTTAGGTGCAGCATGTCCATAGATTCTAAGTTGGACATGGCTTTGTAAGTCAGGCAGAGATCACCTGTGAGTAAGTGATATGCCACTGAGTACAGCCGGAGTTTTTCCAGTCGAACTGCATAGGACATATGTTTGAGGCCAGTAATTCTCTTGGTGAAGTACTTTTGTGGTCTTTCCAGCTCTTGGCAGTGTCTTGTGAGGTACATCCCAAATGGGGCATTGTACTCTATGATGGGTCTGATGAGTGATGAGTAGAGGGGCACTATAACCTCTTTATTTCTAGATGAGAACCCTTTAGTAATTAGATGGGCTGCATAGAAAGATTTCCTAACTACTTTGGCAATATGATTATCAAAGGAGAGATTACTATCTACCTGGGTCCCCAGATCTCTTATTACCTCTTCTGTATTAAGGGGGTTGCCACCAATGTGGTAATTCATGGATGTTTTGTTTTTCCCAAACAGGATGACTATGCATTTTTTGGCATTTAGCTTGAGACCATGACTTTGACACCAGGTGTCCATCTCAGTAAGGCCCTTTTGGAGAATGTCCGTGTCAGCCAGAGAGTCAATTATGGCTCCCAGTTTGCAGTCATCGGTGAACTTGGTTAGCCATAGTCCTCCTGTGTTTGCCTGTATTTCTGAGAAGTATATGCCGAACAGTAGGGGTCCCAGGACCGAGCCTTGTGGGACACCACTTGTGACTGGTTTAGAGACGGACCTGGAGCCCGATATTCTTACTGTGAGTTCTGTCTGTAAGCCAGTTGGCAACCCATCTCGTGACGTAGGGGTTTATGTTCAGGCTGGTAAGTTTTTCTATAATTCCTGAGTGGGGAATAGGTTCATAGGTTCATAGGCTAGTACTAGGCTAACTGCACTTGCGAGCCATTTTAAGCCTAGCAATTATCCCCTGTGAGATTCAAACACTGTACCTTGTGTTTGCAAGGCAAACACCTTAACCATTAGGCCATCCTGATGCACTTTGGTGTCAAAAGCCTTGGTGAGGTCAAGGTAGGCTGTGTGAACCACCTTCCCCTCATCTATGGCCTTGGTGACTGTCTCGAAGAAGTCAACCAGGTTTAGTAGGCATGATCTGCCCTTAACAAAGTCGAGCTGGGTCGGGTCAAGTGTTTGGAGGTTCCCAATGTCTTTGTTAATGAGTTCCATGATGATGTGCTCCATAGCCTTGCAGACTAGGCTAGTCAGGCTTATGGGGCGATAGTTACCATGGTCAGTTGTGGTCCCTCCTTTGTGGAGCAGAATAACTGTTGCTGTGTGCCATTCTAAGGGCATGTAGCCTGTGGAGAGGCTGAGGTTGAACAGTGTGTTTAGGTGGGGGGTTAGTTCATTCTGTAGTTCGTGCAAGACGCAGCCTGGGACACCATCTGGCCCCATTGACGCTGTGCTTTTGGCTTTTGAAAGGGCTGTTTTCACCTGTGCGTCTGTGATTTCCAGGACACTACACTTTTCCGGTATTGTTGTGGGCCCTTTTGGGGGTGAGAGGGGAGTGAAGTTTGCACTGAATCTATCTGCCAGGATGTTGGCAATATCAGTAGGTTCAGTATATTTTGTGCTATTTTACACTAGCTCAGAGAATATCTGTGAGTTGCCACTTAGATTCTTAACATAGCTAAAGAAGGCTTTGTGGTTATCTTTCGAATCCTTGGCTATTTTTCTTTTGAAGTTAGCCTTGGATGATTTTATGAGGGACCTTAGTTTCTTACTGATACTGATCAGGGATGGCTTTCCTTCTTGGGATTTGCTTTTTTTCTGAACTAGTTTCCTCCTTCTATTGTATAGCCTGTTTATGGCAGGGGTCCACCAGACTGGTTTCCTTCTCTTAGAGGAGTGAGTCTTGGTTTTGCTAGGGATGGCACAATCCATGCATCCATGTAGGTGCTCATAGAGTGCATTTGTAAAGGTTCCTGAATCTTGGATACTGTTATCCTTTAGCATGGGGGCTGTGAAACTTACCACCTCTGTCTTAAGTAAGGCAAAGTTTGCTATAGAAAAGTTTTTCACTGTGGTTCCCTTGGTTGGGGGTGGTGGTGTGGTGTGGACAGTAGTTTATGGTAGTTTATGGTCTGATCTAACCAGTGATGGGTTGACCTCCGGTGCGGAACACCTGTCTCCCATGTTGGTGATGACCAGGTCCAATATGTTTTCACCTCTGGTAGGGGAGTTTACCAGCTGATCCAGGGCATTTGAGTTGATAAATTCCATGAAGCGCTGGACCTGGGGGTTTGTACTTGAGTAGTTTTCCCAGTTAACGGTAGGGTAATTGAAATTGCCCAATATCAGGGTGTTCGGTAGGACCTTCATGTTTTCCAATGTCTCCAGAAAGGCGGAGTGGTGGTCCTGGGTCATGGAGGGTGATCTGTAGCAGGCCACAATTTGCACTGCAGATTTGCCCGATGTTAGTTGCACATGGATGATCCCAGAGGTATTATGCTGTGCCACTAACCTGGAGGTGTAGGTATCCTTGATGAATATGGATACACCCCCTCCTTTTGTGTTTTGGTCCATGTTCTGTAGCCAAAATGTGTGGTATGAGTTGTAGCCCGGTAGTGCTGGGGTGCTCTGTGGAGCCTTGAACCAGGTTTCAGTTACTGCACAGATGTTGACGTTCTCCATACTGAGGAGTGCTTCGAGCGAGTGCATTTTGAGATTTAAACTCCTGGCGTTGAGTAGCATAACCCTCATTTTTTTATTTGTGCTGTTTACAGAGGTGGGTATGACTTTTGAGCCTTGCCTAAAAAAGGCACTATGGGGGCAGCAAGAGCCTTGGTCAGTATTCAAAAGCCTAGGGGTGACAGGTGCAAGCCATCTCTTGCGAAGCAACGAGGCCTGTCGAGCATGTTGCCCCAGGCTGACAGACACTGGATCCCCTTTGAATGAAACCAGAAGCTTAGCCAATTGTTGAAATTGATAATTTTTTCTTTATACTGCGGTATCATTCTTGGTGAGGGCAGGATGCTACTCAGGGTCACGGTCATACCGACCTGGGCTACATGATCAGAGAGCTCTTCCATGTCTCTTTTTATGTAGTCAAGGGAGGTACGTCTCAGGTCATTCACACCAACATGAACAATGACAGAGTCATATTTGTACCTGTTCTGGAGTGACCTGAGTGCTTGTGTTACGTGGCAGATTCTGGCTCCCGACAGGCAGCTAACAATAACCTTCTCCTTGTCCAGCCTAGTGAGTGGGACGTCAGTGTGCCTGACTATAGAGTCGCCTATTACTAGTGTGTTAGGTATGTTATTTCGCCTTAAGAGCTGTGATTGTGCGGCACACTGATTTTGTGTTTTATGTGTTGTCTGGTTTGTGACGAGAGGTACAGGTTTTTTGGGTGTCTGCTTTGGAGGTCTCTGATGCTTTTGCAGGTTTTTATTTAGAGCCTCTTAGTATGATTTTGTGTATTTATGTGTATTGTTTGCCAGTGCTGGCTTAGTATGTTTATGTGAGGCTGGAGGTGTGGTGCAAGTATTAACGTTCTCCTCATGACTGCCTGTTCCAGTCTTGGGTGGAGAGAGCTTAGCCTCCAATTTAGCTATATAATTGCATCTCTCGCATATGTTAATGTTTTGTGGTAGGAGGAGAGGGTTGTGTGTACATGAGGCAGTTGTAACATTGCCTCAGGATACCCAGGTTCACCAGCTGGACTGGAGAGTATTCCTGAAATTGCCCTTTGGTCATGCCTGAATAGTAGGGTGAGCTGCTTAGTCGCTTGGTTAGTGAGGGATGAATAATGAGCCTTGCCCTGCTGGGAAATCAAGTGTTGGGGTATACTAGGGCTTGCTATTAGGTCTGAGCAAGTGCTAGACTGTAGGATGCTTTTTAAGTGCTTAGGTTGAGAGTTAGACTACTTTCAAGGGAAAAACTGAAGTGGAGACTTGGTGGAGTCGGGAATAATTTAACCCTAGCTAACCGGCGCTGCCCAGACGTGCAAAACCGTGCAAATGCAGTTTTTACATCAGGGAAATGAAAGAGCTAAAAATGGCCTATAAACTACTAACTTCTAGGCTGGAACCACTCATCCAGGGACAGATGGCTGCTCAAAGCTCCCTCTCTCACAGGTGAACAGAGAAACTTCCTTCTATCCAAGTAAGGTATGGGCAACTCAGAAACTTGTAACACAGCCCTGAATTCAGCATTAGCCTGAAAACTGGACTATACTAGCTTAGAAAGGTGGGAAACAAGGAAAAAATTTTTTTGAAAAGATAAGGCAAAAACAGTAAAAAATACCCTTAAAACAGCTTTATACGACTACAAACAGTAAAAAATACACTTAAAACAGCTTTAGATTACTACAAGCAATCAGAAAAGGCTTTTAAACAAATTACCCAATTAACCAGTAACCATTTAGTACATAACTAAACTATGTTAAGATATCAAAAAGTGTGCCACTTAACATAAGCTTCATTATAATAATTAACTTTTTTAATGATATGAATGTTTTAACCATTTAAACGTCAAATGAAAATAAATGGCTTTAATTTCATATATAGCTAAAAGAATTAAACTTCAACATTTTAAAAAGGGAACTAGTAACCATTTGAAGTAAATAAAGAAAAAAAATATTTACCTTGCAAAAAGTAGTATTTACCACCTGCTCCTTCCTGTTCAAACACTTCTTTAAATTACTAAGCATTCATAACCATGAAATACATTAATTTTCATTTGTGGACAGATTCCAGTCCATTTCTTCTTTATTTTTGTAAGATTTTATTTTTCTGTATAAAGCCCATTGCATTTCCAAGGTATTAAATTTTTTCTTTCCTTCTGTAAGATGACTTCTTGCTTTTGCTGAAAACAAGATTTGTGCTTTAATATTATTTTTCTTTAAGTTCCTAACAAGTGGCATGCATGCTTTTCATTTTGACATAACTAATGTTGAATAGTCATTGTCAAACCTTACAATCTTTTCTTTAATTTTGCAAGGATAATTAGTCCATTCAGCTTTTAAGGCTAAATCCTTACATTGACTTGCAAAAAATCTTACAATCACTGACCTTGGAGAAGGTTGTTTTTTTTTTTTACGGATGTATTAGAAAGTGACCTATGTAACCTTTTGATGCCAAAGGATAAAGCTTCACGCAGGTTCAAAGTTTTAGGCAGCCAGATATTAAGGAACTGAATCATACTTTCCCCCTCTTCTTTTTCAGGAATCCTGTAAATCTTGATGCTATTCCTTCTGGATCTGTTCTCTAAGTCTTCTATTTTTCCCAGAACAAGTTGTTTTGTTTCAGACAAAATTCAGTATTATTCTCATTTTCAAGTATTCTTCCATTAAAATCAGATATTATATAATAATAATTCGTGGCATCTTATATTCCATACAATTCAAATAGCACTAGCTAATAATTTATTGATAAAATCAATATGTTTCCTTTCATTTACATATAATCCAAATACAATTATATTAATATTCATTTATGAAAATAGCTTATTTTTAAACAAGTTTTCACATAAATCCCATACAATTTATGTTCTGTTCCATCTTTTTTGCCTCTCTTCACAAATTTTAGACTGAAAAGGTCAATTTCTGAGTATGAAAGATAAATACCAAATAGTATTTGCAAAACCCTTACACTTAATTTTATTGATCTTTAAATCAGTGTTAAACATACTTTCTTCTATTTCACCCAGAGTTTCTCTAATCAATCATTCACCACTACCTGTTACAATTAAACCATCCCCATAAGCCACAAACCCACACACACACACACACACACACACACACACACACACACACACATATATATATATATATATATAGATATAGATGGATCTATGTTGATCCATCAAAATTACATTTCATCGAAAAGTACAGTTTTGTACCTACCATAAATGTAGATGTTCGAGTGTTCACCCTGCTGCAGTCATCACACTAGGGTTATCCTGTCGTCAGGCGGTCCCGCAGTTGGCCGGAATTCCAAAGTCTTGGTCCGGCGTTGGTTGCTGTCACCTCTTCCCTGACGTCAGTGCGCCAGGGGTATATATAATGCAACCGATGCCATTTTCTTCAGTTTTTCTTGCCCCAGATGTCAGGTGCCCCCAAAAAGGTGGTCAGAATTAGTACCAAATGGAGTGAACACTGCACAAACACAAAATCCCTTCAGCTATAAGCAAATACATCAGTAAGGCATAGAAGAGATTTTTCCAGTAGATCAGAGGGGATGGAGGGAGGGTAAAGTACAGTTTTGTACCTACCATAAATGTAGATGTCCGAACAGGATAGCATCTGCAGTCCTAACAAATGGGTTGTCCTGTCGTCAGGCAGGCCTTCGGTCGGCCGGATTCCAAAGTCTGGGTCTGGCCTCGGCTGGTGTCGCACTTCACCCGACGTCATCTCTGCTGGTCTTCGGGTATAAAGGCATCAGCCGACGCCATTTTCCTCAGTGTTTCTTGCCCCAGATGCCAGTTGCCCTCTTGGAAAACTAAATTTTGGATAAATGCCAATGTTTCCAAAAAAAAATAGTAGGCAAACACAAAAAATAAGCATGTATGTACATATACACAAACAAATACACCATAAGAGATCCCCCCCTAGCTAGCTATTAGGAGGGTAAATACCCTAGGAGTACCACAGAGGGGAAGGAGGGTGGGTAATCCTGACTGCAGATGCTATCCTGTTCGGACAGCTACATTTATGGTAGGTACAAAACTGTACTATGTCCTTCAAGGATGCATCTGCAGTCCTAACAAATGGGTAGAATACCATAGCCAAACAAGGGGAGGAGGAAGAAGAATTATGGTGTAGTTAGGATCCCTTGCAATACAGCAGTGGCAAACCCTGCTCGGGATCTAGAGTATAGAGGTAAGTTGTAATGCTTGGCAAATGTATGCACGGAGGTCCAAGTAGCCGCCTCAATAATGTCCTTGGTAGCCACTCCTCGTAAGAAAGCTGTGGTATTGGCTGTAGCCCTTGTAGAGTGAGGTCTTATGTTCTGTGGAATTTGCTTTCCATGGTAGGAGTAACAGAATCTTATGCAATTTCCTATCCACTTGGAGATTGTCTGTTTGGAAATTGCTTTTCCTTCCCTTCCTGTTGCATAAGCTACTAAAAGCTGGTCAGTTTTTCTATTGCCCTTAGTTCTGTCCAGGTAGTAGCGCAACTGTTTATGTACATCCAAGGTATGCAGCAGTCTTTCCCCCTTGTTCTGTGGATTGGGAAAAAAGGTAGGTAGGTGGATTTCCTGGTTTAGAGACACTCTGGATACCACCTTAGGCATAAATGTAGGATTAGTTCTCATGGACACTCTGTCTTGATGGAAGATTAGGAAGGGTTGTACTGCCATTAAGGCCTGTAGTTCCGAAACCCTTCTTGCTGAAGTAATTGCCAGTAGGAAAGCAGTTTTCCAGGATAGGTGTTGAAGATCTGCTGTTGCTGCTGGTTCAAATGGAGGGAGTGTCAATTTTTCTAGCACAAAGTTCAAGTCCCATGCTGGTAATGGTGGTTTCCTAGGAGGTTTTACATTCTTGATTCCTCTGAGGAACTGCCTGAGTAGAGGATGTGAGAAGACAGGGGGATCGAAGCTGTATTCTGCAGAAATAGCTGATGCATGTATCTTGATGGATGAATAGGACAGGCCTGTATGGAGAAGCTCTGCCAAGTACTCCAGGATGTTAGCAATATCTATCTTTGACACATCTTTTCCTCTTTCAGTACTCCAAATGACAAACCTTTTCCATTTTCCTGCATAGTTCCTTCTTGTTGAAGGTCTGCGGGCCTCAAGGATAATGTCTTTAACCCTTTGGGATAAATCTGGGTTAGTTGGTGTTATGTAATGTTCCAGGCAGTCAGTTGCAGAGTTTTTAGGTTTGGATGCATGATGTTGTAGTCGTTCTGAGTTAACATCAAAGGCATCAGGGGTAGTGTCCACGTTCTCCCCCAAGACATGCTCCTCAGCAATGGATACCAGTGTTGTCTTGGCCAATTTGGAGCTATCAGAATTATCCTTGGACGTTCCTCTTTGATTTTCAGTAGTACCTTGTGCATCAAAGGAAGAGGTGGAAATGCATATGCTGTCAGGCCTTTCCAACTGAAGGATAGAGAGTCCACCTTCCATGCAAGTGGGTGGTATGTCCTTGTGCAGAATTTCTTGAGCTGGTGATTGAGTGGGGATGCGAATAGGTCTATTTGTGGCATTCCCCATTTCTTTGTGATGGCCTTGAAGATGTCCGGTGTAGCATCCATTCGTGAGCATCCGAGGTAGTTCTGCTTAACATGTCTGCTAGGATGTTTTCTTTTCCCAGTACAAATATTGCCTGTAACTGGATGTTGTGGCTCAGAGCCATATTCCAAAGGTCCAGAGTCATTCTGCATAGGGGGTATGAATGAGTGCCTCCCTGTTTGTTGATGTACCACATGACTGTGGTGTTGTCTGTCCTTATCATTAAATGGCCTTCTTTGAGGAATGGTCTGAAATTCTGGATTGCTAGTTTTACTGCCAGCATTTCTTTTTGATTTATGTGCAGGTGCAGCTGGTCTGGAGTCCATAATCCTTGTATGCATTTGTCCAGCATGTGTGCCCCCCAACCTAGGTCTGAGGCGTCCGTTGTGATGGTTTGGCTTGCTTGAAAGTTGTGGAAGGGCAAGCCTGGGTTTGACTGACATGCTTGAGCCCACCATAGGAACTCTTGTTTCAGGCATGGGATTAGTGGTATTTCGGTTTCTAAGCTGTGCCTGTGTTGAGACCATAAATTCTTTAGGTACCACTGTAGCTTTCTCATATGCAGTCTGGCATGGGGGACCAGGATTATGCATGATGCCATGAAGCCTAAGGCCTGCAGTACTTTCCTTGCTGTTAGTTTGTTCTGCTTTGTTAATGCCAAGAAGTAAAGAGGGAGTTGTTCTTGTTTTTCTGCAGTTAGGAATGCCATCTGTTTTACTGTGTCCAATTCCGCACCCAAGAATGTTCTTGTTTGGGATGGTGTCAGTCTTGACTTTTTTAAATTGACTGTGTATCCCAGGGCTTGTAGTAAGCAAATGACCCTTTGTAAGTCTTTTGTCAGCTTGCTTTTGTTGTCCGCTTGTATCAGGCAGTCGTCCAGGTATGGATAAATTTGGATTCCCTGTAGCCTGCAATGAGCGATTACTGATGCCAGGCATTTTGTGAATACTCTGGGCGCAGTAGATAAGCCAAAGGGCAATGCTGAGAATTGATAATGCTCTGATCCTGCAAGAAATCTGAGGTATCTTCTGCAATTTGGTCGTATGGGGACGTGCAGGTATGCCTCCTTGAGATCTAGAGTTACCAGCCAACACTCCTTGCCCAGCATGGGAAGAAGTTGCTGTAGGGTCAGCATTTTGAATTTTGGGACAATGATGAATGGGTTTAAGGCGGACAGGTCGAGAATAGGTCTCCAACTTTTCTCTTTTCTTGGTACTAGGAAGAGTCTGGAGTAGAATCCTTTGTCCTGTTCTGTTGGTGGTACTCTTTCCACAGCTCTCATCTTTGTTAATTGAGCTATCTGTTTTAGAGCTTCTGTTTTCTGGTTTGGAGGTAGGTTTGGCATTCCTCTTTTTACTGGTAAGGTGTGGAAGTGAAACCTGTAGCCTTGGTCTATGGTCTGCAAAATCCACTTGTCTTTTGTGATATAGTGCCAATTTTTTGAAAATAAGGCTAACTTTCCGCCTAAGGGTGCTGCTAATTGTTCCCTGGTAGGCGGTGTCAGAGCCACGTCACTGTGATTGTCCTGTTGCACTGGCAGTGGTTGTGTCTGTACCTCGCTGGTTATTGCCTTGCCACTGGCGTCCTCTGTAGGCACCTCCTCTGGATTGATTCCTGCCTCTGGAACGCCTATTCCTGCCTCTCTGAGATTTAGAGGAGTCTGGAAAGGACCAATTTTTGGAAGGCCAGTTCCTGCTAAACCTTGGGGGCTGAACCTGTAAGAAATCTTTAACTGTTTGTACAGATTTTGCCTTCTCTTCCATTTTCTTCATTACTTGCTGAGCAGGAGAACCAAATAGACTGGCCTTATCCATAGGAGCATCTAACAGCTTTGCTTTAACATGATCCGGCAAGACCTGTTCTTTCAACCATGCATGCCTTCTTATAACTGTGCCAGTCATGGCTGATCTAAATGAAGCCTCCAGTGCATCATAGCCACATTTTAAAGAATGGTTACTAACCTGCTGAATGTTATTCACCATTTCTAAAACATATTTCTTATCTAAGGAGTCATCAGAGGGATCATCTGAGGACACTGGCTCTTGGGGCTCTGCTCTAGGTCTCTTTTCTGGAGGCTGAGAGGCCCTGTCTGGGTGAGATTGGGATCCCCTAATTAAAGAGATGAGATCCTCTGCCAGAGTAAGCATTTGAGAACTGGAACTGGGCCTGTGTGAGGGGGGCTTAACAGGCACTGATTTAGCAGTTTTGGCTGCTTTAGCCCTTGCAAAGGCCTTAATAGACATGGCTGCAGGAGGCCTAGCAGCACCACGTGCTGGGGTAGAGACATCCAAAGGGATGGTGTCTGATAATTCTATAGGAACCACATTAGTAGGCAAAACTTCAGAGGCCGATTCAACTAGGGTAGCAGGAGCCTCGGTAGTAGTCATGGATTCGGCTGAAGATTGACCCATTTGCTCGGTTTCGGCCGAAACCGAGACACTCGCGGTTTGCTTAACCGTGGTTTCGGCCGAAACCGCGGACCGCGAGTGTCGGTCTTTTTCTTTGCGTTTTTTAACAATTTGAGAAATCGGAGGATCTGACGGCATAATGTACGCAAAATCTGAGCCGAAAAACTGTTCAGCAAACTCCGACCGACGCCTAAGCGTTCGTCGGTTGAAGGAAGCACAGGCTAAGCAGGCTGCTACGTCGTGGTCCGGGCCTAAACAAGGTAAGCAGTAAGAGTGGAAATCTTTATGAGGTATTTGTTTCCCACAAGTTAAACAGTTATTTACTTTTTCTGACATCGGCTGAGGCAAGAAAGAGTCCCCAATGGGGTACTTAGCTTTTTAGAAGTCTTCGAAGTAGTATTCGGTAGTAGTAATCTCTGGATCTGACCGACTGGCACTTGTGAACAGCTTCTGCTTCGGGCGCCACGCGGCAAGAAAGACTGAGGAAAATGGCGTCGGCTGATGCCTTTATACCCGAAGACCAGCAGAGATGACGTCGGGTGAAGTGCGACACCAGCCGAGGCCAGACCCAGACTTTGGAATCCGGCCGACCGAAGGGCTGCCTGACGACAGGACAACCCATTTGTTAGGACTGCAGATGCATCCCTGAAGGACATCCTGGACTGCAGCAGGGTGAACACTCGAACATCTACATTTATGGTAGGTACAAAACTGTACTATGTTCATCGTGTTACCCTGCTGCAGTCATCACACTTGGGTTGAATCCCAAAGCTAAGGTAGTGGGGAGGTATCATAGAGGGTTAGTGGAGGCAATAAGGCCCTGCAGAACTGCAGTGGTGAAGCCCGCCCTGGACTTAAAGTAAAGAGGTAAGTGATAGTGTTTGGTAAAGGTGTGTATTGAACTCCAAGTTGCAGCTTCTAAAATTTCCTTGGTTGGAACCCCCCTGAGAAAGGCTGTAGAGGTAGCTGTTGCCCTGGTAGAGTGGGATCTAATGGTAGCAGGAACTGGTTTCCCATGATGGGTATAGCAGAAACATATGCAATGACCTATCCATTTAGAAATGGTTTGCTTAGATATAGCCTTCCCTTGAGAAGCTGTAGCATAGGATACAAAGAGCTGGTCAGTTTTTCTGAAAGCCTTAGTTTTGTCCAAGTAGTAACGAAGCTGCCTGTGAATGTCCAAGGAATGCAGGAGTCTCTCACCTTTGTTCTGTGGATTGGGGAAGAAGGTGGGTAAGTGGATGGTTTGATTTAAAGCTACACTGGAAACCACCTTAGACATAAAGGAAGGATTAGTTCATAGAGAAACTCTGTCTTGATGAAAAATGAGGAAAGGTTCCACTGCCATTAGTGCCTGTAGCTCTAAGACTCTCCTAGCTGAAGTTATTGCTAGGAGCAGGGCAGTCTTCCATGATAGGAACTGAAGATCTGCAGAGAAAGCTGGTTCAAAGGGAGGTAGTGTTAGTTTTTCCAGAACAAAGTTGAGGTCCCATGTTGGTGTAGGAGCTCTCCTCGGTGGTCTAATGTTTTTTTTTTTTGCCCCTCTGAGGAACTGTCTTAGAAGAGGATGTGAAAATAAAGGTGGATCCATGTTGTAGTGAGCTGAAATAGCTGAAGCATGGATTTTAATTGAGGAAAAGGAAAGTCCTTTGTGTAACATCTCAGCTAAATACTGTAGAATGTGAGGTATGTGAGACTGAATTGTGTCTTGGCCTTTAGCTTGGTTCCAGGCACAAAACCTTTTCCATTTGTCCGAATAAGCCTTCCTGGTGCTTGGCCTCCTGGCTTCCAGAATAACATCCAGAACTGCTTGTGAAAGAGGAGCTGGTTGGATGTTTAGTTGATTTTCCATGCAGCCAGATTTAAAGTTTTGAGCTGGCTGTGAAGAATCTGTTTGTTTTGTTGTGTGAGCAAATGGGGTATTTGAGGCAATATCCATGGTGGGCTGTGAGCCATATTCTTCAATAGCGGGTACCAGTGCTGGCGTGGCCAGTCTGGGGCTATGAGAATCAGTCGTGGTCTCTCCTTTTTGACCTTCAAAAGAACCTTTGTGAGGAGAGGTAATGGAGGGAAGGCATATGCTGTCAGGTTTTTCCAAATGAAAGAAAGAGAGTCCACTTTCCAAGCTTGATGGTGGAAGGTCCTTGTACAGAATTTTGTCAGTTGGTAGTTTTGAGGACTGGCAAACAGGTCTATGTTTGGAAGGCCCAATTTTTGAGTTAACATTGCAAATATTTGTGGATCCAGTTCCCACTCATGGGGATCTTTGATGTTTCTGCTGAGGTCGTCTGCCAATGTGTTCTTCTGTCCTGGCAGGAATTGAGCTTGTAACTGGACTTGGTAGGCCAGAGCTGTGTTTCATAAGATCATTGCTTGCCTGCATAGAGGGTAGGAATGTATACCCCCTTGTTTGTTTATGTACCACATTACTGTGGTGTTGTACGTCTTTATTGCAAGTTGTCCTGGATGTAATAGATCCTTGAAGGCTGTCAGAGCTTTCTGTACAGCTAGCATCTCTTTTTGGTTTATGTGCAGATTTCTTTGATCTGCAGTCCATAGGCCTTGAATGCATTGTCCTGCCATGTGTGCCCCCCAGGCGTAGACTGAAGCATCTGTTGTGATAGTCTGCCTGGCTGGGGGCAAGGTGAAAGGCTGACCCTTGTTGAGGTGACATGCCTGTGACCACCATAGAAATTCCTGTTGTAGGCAGGGAATGAGAGATATCAATGTGTCCAAGCTGTGGCTGTGTTGAGACCATACGCTTTTTAGGTACCACTGCAAATGGTATTATTAGTATGCAAGATGCCATGAAGCCCAAAGCCTGCAGAATTTTTCTTGCAGTTAATTGGGTCTTTGCTGCCACTGCCTTGAAATATTGAGTCAGTTGTAGTTGCTTGTCTGGCGTAAGATAAGCCTTCTGGGCCGTTGTATCCAAGCTGGCACCCAGGAATGTCATTTTTTGTGAGGGTACTAGTTTTGACTTTTTTTCGTTTACTGTGTACCCCAGGCAGTTTAGTAGATGCTTTACAAAGGCCAGATAATGTAAGAGAATGTCTTTGCTTTCTGCTTGGATGAAGCAGTCGTCCAGGTATGGATATATTTCAATTCCTCCTTGTCTGCAGTATGCAATTACTGGTGCCAGGCATTTTGTGAAAACTCTGGGCGCAGTAGATAAGCCAAAGGGCAGTGCAGAGAATTGGTAATGGGTTGAACCTGCAATGAAACGGAGGTATCTTCTGCAACTTTGTCTAATAGGGACATGCAGGTATGCCTCCTTGAGGTCCAACGTTACTAGCCATGCTTCCTTGCCCAACATGGGAAGTAGCTGTAGTGTTAGCATCTTGCATTTGGGTACTTGTAAGTAAGTGTTTAGAATTGAAAGGTCCAGAATTGGTCTCCAGGCATTGTCCTTTCTGGGCACTAGAAAGAGTCTTGAGTAAAATCCTTGGCCTTGCTCTCGAGTAGGTACCAGTTGAATGGCTCTCATGTCCATGAGAGCTGTAATTTGCTTTTGTGCCTCTGCCCATTGATTTTGTGGCAGGTTTGGCATTCCTCTTTTCATTGGCAAGGTGTGAAAGTGGAATCTGTATCCTCGTAAAATTATGTCTAGGACCCATTTGTCCTTTGTGACTGTCTGCCAGTTGTCTGCAAAAAGTGCGAGTTTTCCCCCCAAGGGGGCTGCCAAGAGAGTATTGCTTGGCCAGATGAGGTGCAAGTCATTGAGTTTGCCTTCTGGTGGATTGAGACCTGTCTTCTCCTCCCTTCTGTGTTGTAGTGCCCCATTGGCGAGGTTTATACTGGGCTTGTGGTTGTCCTCTGCCCCTTGGGCATCTGTATTTACCCCTCTGCGGTCTGTCAGTGGCTGGAAAGGGCCAATTTTTTGTTGGCCAGTTTCTGCTGAAGCGAGGGGGTTGTACTTGTAGGAAATCTTTGACTGTCTGCATAGATTTTGCCTTATCTTCTATTTTCTTTAAAACTTCTTCTGCTTTAACTCCAAAAAGAACATCCTGCTGTAAGGGAGCATCTAGTAGTTTTGCTTTAACATGATCAGGCAGAGTTTGTTCCTTTAACCAAGCATGCCTACGTATAACAGACCCAGTGACAGCTGCTCTGCAGGAGGCCTCCAAAGAATCAAACCCACATTGTAAGGTATGTTTGCCCACCTGCTCAGTGGCGTGCAACAGATCCTGTACTTCTTTCAATTCAGATTGTTGAGGGAGAGTGGTTATTCTTTGCTTTAACTGAGAGATTAGAAATTGCTGATACTTAAGCATATGAAATTGACAATTCAGTGCCCTCATAGCTAGTGTGGCTGAGGTGTAAACCTTTTTCCCCCCACCTGTCTAGTGCTCTGGAATCCGTCTCAGAAGGTACTGGGTTTTTAGCCATAGAAGCCTTAGCCCCCTTGGGACCCTGGGAGATAGTCTCTGGGTCAGCTACTGGGCTTTTGTAAAGACATTTGTGGGAATCAGGCACTCTGTAGTATCTGTCAGGCTTAGCCGGAGCAGGAGGTAGAGAGCCTGGGTTGAAACTGGATTCTAAATAGACATCATCCACAATGTCCAAAACTGGTGGGATGGCAAGTGGTCTGTGTTGGGGGAGTAAAAGAAACTCTCTGAGCCTTTTCTTTGAATCAGAGTAGTCTTGACCTTCCCAGTGAAAATGTTCCCTCATAGTGTGTAAAGTTTCCCCAAAGGAGTAGTCTTCAGGAGGAGAAGCTGAGGGAATAGAGTCCTCAGCATCAGAATCTTCATAAGGAGAGAAGGAATAGTATTGGTCCTCAGAGGAGTCTGAAGAAATGGACATTTGTTCAGAGGAAGCAAAATCTTCCTCTTGTCTAGGCCTTTTGTCAGGAGGGGGCTGTGAACCCCTGATTAAAGAAATCAAATCTTCAGCCATTTTGAGCATCTGTTTCTTAGGCATAGGGCCTTGAACAGGAGACTGAAGTGCAGTCCTTTTTGTTTTAGAAGGAGTCTTCGACTTAGAAAACGTTTTAATGGTGAGAGTCGTCGGTCTGAAAACGCCTTCAGAAACAGATGGTGTTTCTGTAGCATCGACGTCTTTTGAAGCAAAGTCGTCGGAAGGGCCTGAAGCAAAAGACTGCGTCGGCCTGGTACATTCCGTCAAAATTTCTGTAGCGGTCTCGGGTTCCAGATCTGCGGTAGTCAGGGGATGCGTCGGAGCCTCACTGAGGACAGGAGAACCGGAGACCGGATCAGCCGAGGCCTCGGAATCTGGCTTAATCCTGGGCTGCCTGTCCTTATCCCTGCGTTTTTTGTGCACGTCGGTAGTCGGCTGCTCCGATGGCATGTTGTAGTTAAATTTCCTACCGTAGTGTCGTGCGAAATCAAAGCGTCTTTTAATAGTACGCTTATTAAACCTAGCACAAAACCGACAAGAAGTGACGTCGTGGTCTGGGCCTAGGCAAGGTATGCAATAAGAATGAAAATCCTTATGAGGTATTCGCTTCCCACAAGAAATATAATTGTTAACTTTTTCTGACATTGATCTGAGGCTAGAAAAGTTTCCCCAACGAGGTACTTAGCTTTATAGAAGACTTCGTTCTGAAATTCGAATTCGAAAATCTCAGGAGTCGGCCAACCGGCACTTGCGAACTGCTTCTGCTTCGGGCACCGTGCGGCAAAAAAGACTGAAGAAAATGGCGTCGGTTGCATTATATATACCCCTGGCACACTGATGTCAGGGAAGAGGCGACAGCAACCGACGCCGGACCAAGACATTGGAATTCCGGCCGACCGCGGGACCGCCTGATGACAGGATAACCCTAGTGTGATGACTGCAGCAGGGTAACACGATGAACATCGTTAACCCTCAAACTCGTGTTCATGGAAGTGCACTTTGTCAAAAATGCACTTTCGCGAAACACAAAATGAAAAAAAAAGAAACAGAAAAAAATAAAAAAAAAAATAAAAAGCAAAACACTAAATCAGACTGATGCAGGGGGCAAGCCCTCCTGCACCCCCACCCCCCACTTAGATACACTAACTCCAAGATCGCACTACAGTGGGGAAAAGGATATATTCCCTTATCCCCACTGTAATGCGATTCAGCGAATTGGCTTTCGCAAAAGTGCCCTTTCGATGTAGTGCACTTTCGCAGAAGTGGGCTCGTTCTTCTGTTTGTCGATGAAGTGTACTTTTGACAAACAGGAGACCCACATAATAGATATATACATATATATATATATATATATATATATATATATATATGTATATATATATAAACAAACACACACACATATATATATATATATATATATATATATATATATATATATATATATATATGGATCTGGTACATTTCGTCGAAAGCACATTTCACCGAATTTTATTCCACCAATACCAAATCGCTGAAAGCAGAAATCGACAAAAACTCATTTTGCAGAATTTAATTTCACCAGAAATAGTAGTAGCAGTGTATATGCCCTTTCCCCACTGTAGTGCAATCCTGGAGTTAGAATATATAGTTGGGGGGGTGTAGGAAGCACAGTCCCCCACATTGGGGAGCGTGGACGGTGTAGCCCCCCCCCACCTAGTTTGATTAAAAAGTACTTACCCTTTTAACAGAAATTACATAGTATAATTCAAACTAGGTGGAGGGCTATGCCCCCCTACATCTGCCAATGTGGGGGGCTGTGCACCTCACACCCTCCCAACTATGTATTCTAACTCCAGGATCGCACTACAGTGGGGAAAAGGGCATATACACTGCCACTACTATTTTTGGTGAAATACAATTCAGCAAAATGAGTTTTCGATGATTTGTGTTTTCGGCGATTTGGTCTTGCTGATATATGTTTCGGTGAAATGTGCTTTCAGTGAAATGAACCAGACCCATAGATATATATATCTATATCTATATATATCTATATATCTATATATATATATATATATATATATATATATATATATATATATATATATCTACTGACCACTTGGCCACCACTAATGAACACAACCTCCTAAACAAATTAAACCCAATGATGTGGGGGGCTTTGCCCCCCCACACACACCCCACCTAAATATACCAACTCCGATATTGCAAAGGTTGCCATGGTGGCCAAGTGGTTAGTTTCCCAAAGGTGAAATTCGACGTTCTGGGAGTTCGTTGTTTTAAACCTTCACTGATGTTGATGTTCCGGTAAGTCGACCATTTAAATTGGAACCATGTATGTATATATATATATATATATATATATATATATATATATATACACATACAAACACACACACACACACACACACACACACACACACACACACACACACACACACACACACACACACATTTATATAAGACTCCGTCACTATTTTGAATTCTTGCAACGTCCCCATACATCTTCTTAGCATTAACAATGAAAATTTTCATAATCATTGCAAATAATGTCATACTTAATTAACTCATATTTTAATTTATACTGCCATAAAAACATCCATTAATCAATGCTTTACTCTAAGAATTAAAATCCACAGATTTTATCACCCACATGAATACTATCAAAATTATTTTCTATATCACAAGCTATCAACTTACAATCATTATTTTTATTTAAAATACTACTAACAACCTCCTTTGCAATAAGCATAAAATCCTTACTGCATTTCTCTTCAACTCCATAAATGCCTTCATCCATCACATGTATTAAAACTGCATTGACTTTTTTGCAAAATGTTCATTAATAGCTTATAATCTTTACAGATATTTATATAACAAAATTATCATTCTCTTTACATTTCCAAATATCTTTATCTGTCTTTATGCATTTCTTTTCTTTTTTATCACATCCTAAATATTTATTGTGTTCTATCATCAATCCTTTGTATTTCAAATTTTCATTTTTCCAAAACATTTTTTCTGATCTTGTATATTCTTCCTTTTTTATTTGTCTTTAAACACAATCCACCAACACTCTAATGAACAATAAAACGGATCCATTGAGCAAGCATTCTGCCAAAGCTACTCTGTCTCTTTTTAAAAGAATTCATCTTTCGCAACCTCACTCATAAGAATCTAATTTTTTATAAACTTTAACATATACTATCCATATTAGTAATTTCTAACTTAATAGCACATTGATCAGTAAAACAAAATTCATATGTTTCATTTACAATTTCTTGAATCCTTCTGAAAATAAAATGTAAACTATTTCAGTTTTAAATATACATCTCATGTAAGTGAATGCCCCTTTTCATCTATTTACAATTAACCCCTTTAACCATTTGTCTACAAATATTAGCACCCTTACATATCTTCCCTTTCATATTCCTTAAATTAAAATGAAATCATCTACTATTACTATATCCATCTTAACCAACCATCTTCCCACTTTGTGTATGAGCATAAGTCCCAGCTAATCTCCAGATATTTCTACCATCTCTTATGTCATATGCAACACTCCTACTATTCTTCTTGTTTCAATAAAATTGCAATTTCCAAACAGTTCTGCATTTTTATTTCTTTCACCCATACAATTTCTGTTTGACGTCATTGCTGATTTTTCTTCTCCTTTCCTTACAATATTTTCTATAATAACTTTCTATATTTTTTGGAACTATTTTTCCAGTGGATCCCTTCTCAACATCTTTAGCACCCTTCCTTACCTCCCCTTCTTCCTGATTTAAATTTTAGATTGATTTTGTACTTCAACCTTACACAGATTTTATCCCCTTCTGTTTCCTTTTTCATACATTTGATTCTTGAACACTTCCTTCACCATCACTTTTTGAATCAATACCTGTATTTTCATTAAAAGTAACAACATTCCTTTTGCCATTAAAAAATTAATTCAACTGTGCACAATCAAACCAAAAATAGTCATAGCTAATGCATTTCCTACTTTGCATTTTATAACTATCTACAAAATGTCCAGTTTCTCCACACTGGTGGCATCATCTTTTACAATATTCATTTATTAAATATTGCACCTATATTATATAATCGAACTTTTAAAAATTCGAACGTCATATGATCAAACTTTTAAAAGTTCGAAAATGTAATAAAAAAAAAACAAAGAAAAAACCTACCTGGATGGTTTAAGCAGGGGAGAAAGCCCCCCTGCACCCCCCACACCTCTCGCTCTTTAAATATACCAATGCCGAGATCGCACAACAGTGCGGAAATGGAAATCTTCCCATTCCGCACTGTATGGAGATCTCCATTGAAATGTTCAATCTTTTAAAAGTTTGATCATATGGTGTCGACCATATGATGTTTAAACTTTTAAAAGTTTAACGTGATACAGACCCTTAAATATTCACCAGAGCCACAATGGAAACAAGTTTTGGGTTGTACCCAATATCTAAGTATACCATTCTTTCCATTAATACTTAAATCTGACATACAGGGTCTATATTACAACATCAAAAAGACCGGCATTTGAACGGCTTAAAATTCGAAAATGCTGGACATCAGTTACATGGCTTCTGAATATCCATGACTTTTTACTTTTTCTTTTTACGTCTTTGTGGATGCATTTGGGCCAATAAAGCCGAGCTAGGGTTTAATAAACTGGTCAGTGCTCAGAAGGATACAGCTGCACTTCAGCAGAACTTCTGGCATTACACCAATCCAGACCAGTAACGAGTGGTGTGCCTCAGGGCTCTGTCCTGGGGCCCGTCCTGCTTGGCATGTACTTCTCAGAAGTACAGGCAAGCACGGAAGGGCTGTGGCTGACTAAGTTTGCAGACAACTGCAAACTGGGTGCTATAATAGAGTCTCCGGATGAAATGGAGATCCTCCAGAAGGGCCTAAATGAGACTGATGCATGGTGTCAAAGCCATGGTCTCAAGCTAAATGCAAAAAAATGTGTAGTAATCCCCTTTGGAAAAAACAGAGTACCTGCAAACTACAACATAGGAGATAATCCCCTGAAATCTGAAGAAGAAATAAGGGATCTAGGGACACAAGTAGATAGTCAGCTTTCCTTTGATAACCATGTTGCCAAAGTGGTTAGAAAATCCTTCTATGTGACCCATCTGATCACGAAAGGGTTCGCATCAAGATCTAAGAATGTAATGGTGCCCCTCTACTCTTCCCTCATCAGACCCCTTATTGAGTACAATGCACCAACTGGAATGTACCTGGCTAGACATCTCCAGCAGCTGGAGAGACCACAGAGGTACTTAACCAAGAGGATTACTGGCCTCAAACAGTTGCCCTATGTAGCATGATTGAAAAAGCTAAGACTGTTCTCTGTTGCATACTGCTTTCTCAGAGGCGATCTCTGTCTAATGTACAGAGCCATGTCCAACCCAGAATTGTTGAACATGCTCCATCTTAGCAAAACCAAATCTACACGAGCTACACGCTCTAGGGATATAAACCTCAACACAACAATGAATAGAACATGCTGGAGGATAGAGTCCCTTTGCAGAGACTTCCCTTACTATGGAACAGGGTCCCGATCTACGTAAGACAGAGCCCCTCACTATCACTCTTCAAGAGGAACCCTGATGAGTGGATGAGTAACAGAAATTTTACACCGGGGATCACATCAACAGCACTACTAGATATGGGCCAAAGGTACTAGCTGCTAGTACACGGGTCTAGGGAACTACTAAAGGGGCAGTGAATACCGCACAATGTGGCTGGGTAATATATACCTTCGGGCAGATAGCCCAGTACCAACCTATGAACCTATGAACCTATAACCTCACAGATAACTTGGTCAGAAACTGATGAGCATGAGCTTACAGCTAATAGAGTGAAAAGAACTGGAAGGTGGTATAGTGGGAAGGCACAAAGCAGGAAAGGGGTAATAATAAAGACAGAAGTCTGTAACTTGTGAGGTATTGCATGAGTCCAAGCCAGTACCATTCAGAATATTTCTGTCTGACATAACCCAGTAGCATCTGCTACAAATTGGAGGAGGGGCAACACATCTAATGAGGCCTAAAAGAACTGTAGGTTGGGCAGTCAGCTGGCAAAGTTATTTCCAAGGACATGCGTACAAACAAGAAAGATTGAGATGGTTAATATCATTACAGAAAAATACCTGGCTCACTGTAAAGTATACACTTAGCACCCCAACTGAGTAGATATGCAATGCATTTTTTGTAGGCTTCATCACGCTGAAGATTTGACTGGTAAGTTTAATCCCAATTTTCAGGGAATTTAAACTCAATGATACATAGGGGAAACAGTTAATATGTTTGCCCTGAGCAGAGGGAAGTAACACTTGAATCAAGTTCGATTTTAAGATGAATCATGAATTGCATGCAGAAAGGCAGCAACCACAGTGAAAAGAATGCTGCATTACACTGAAATAGACAAATACTCAAGGCAGAGGTCATCATCAACAGCCAGTGCAAGGTTCATAGGTTCACAGGTATATACTAGGCTAATGACTAACAGTGGCTTTATGAGCTTAGCCATGCAATGCAACCAAATTTTGCCCTTATGTATCATGGCATTTATTAGGACATGGTATGTTAGGAAGTTTCTGGGGGTTATGTGTGTTGGGGGTATGTTAGTTCGGGCATTACTGTCTGCCTTTGTCTATGTTATGTGTGTTGGGGGTATGTTAGTTTGGGCATTACTGTCTGCCTTTGTCTATCAGGGACATGGAGGCCAGACCCAGGGTGAATTTCTGGTTTCCCATCCATTGGTGAAGGTTACACTTAAATAGGATTAGGGATGGACTCTGTTTCAGATGGACTGGGAGCCTGTTCCAGAGCATGGAGATCCTGTGAAATACATATCTGTCTCGTCAACAAGTCTTACTTCTATCACAAACAAAATTTAAATCCTTGGATTTAGTGGTAATAATGCTGTTTATTTGGAAGATGTGCAAAAGGTCCATCAGAGCTAGATCCAAAGATGCCTTACATGTCAAGCACAGATCGTCTCAAAGTAACCTGTAGGAGAGAAGAGAATAGAGACAGGGCTTTAAGGCAATCCATACAGGACAGTGTGTTTATATCTTAGATTCTCTTGGTAAGGAACCTTTGTGGGCATTCCAACTGTTGCAAATGTCTGGTCAGGTATATGCTGAAGAGGGCATTATACTCAATGAAGGGTTTAATATGGGTCTAATAAAGAGGCACTATGACTTCCTTGGACCTGGATGCCATGCCCTTTGGGTGACTTATAACAACTTTCTTACTACTTTGGCCACATGTTGGTCAAAGGTCAGACAACTGTCTGCATATGTTCTCAGATCTCTGACTACTGAGTTTAACACTTAAGGAAGTCTTATTAATGAAGTAATATGACTGGGAGGCAGCTTTCTCAAAAAGTAATATAATGTTTTTCTTGGCATTGAGTTTTAGTCCGTAACTATGGCACCAGTCATTTGTCTGTGTTAGACACTCTTGTAAGATGTTTGTGTATGGAGGGAATCTATGACAGCTCCCAATTTGCAGTCATCTGAGAAGTTGATCAGCCCTTGACATTAGCTTTTACCTCCGAGAAGTAGATAAGAAATAGGAGTGGTCCCAGCACGAAGCCCTGAGGTACCCTGCTGGTGATCAGTTTCTTAGTGGAGGTGGTATCACCAATCCTGACTTCCTGTGTCCTGTCTGTGAGCTAGCTGGCAATCCAGTGAGTTATGAAGGGGTTTATGTCCAGTTTGGTGAGCCTTAGTGAGCACCGTCAGGACCTGCTTCCTGTTAATAGTTGGGGTGGCTATGCTAGTAGTTATTTTATGGGAGAAGGCAAAGGGGGAGTCAGGAGTGAAGTTTGAGCTGAATTTGTCATTCTTCTCAGTGAAGGTGGCATCATTAACCACAGCACCACTTGTGTGTGTGTTGCCTTTGAGGTTTTAAGCATAGCTGTAGAAGGTCTTTTGGTCGTCTTTAGCCTGTAAGGCTGTCTTGGCCTTGTAATTGTCCTTGTTGGACTTAATCAGTCCTCTTAGTTTCCTCCTACAATTATAGGAGTTTCTCTTCCTGATTTAATCCATAACTTTTTTTTTTGTTATATAACCTATTAAGACTAGGATTCCACCAGTGTGGTTTGTTTTTAAACTGCGTTATGGTATTACTTCTAGTAAGTAGAGCAACCTCTACACAGCTGCTTACATGGTTGTACAGGGTCTCTGTCAACAATTCCACATAGGTTGTTGTGAACACAGGGTTGGGAGGGGCAATGAATTTTGACAGACTATCACTTAATAGGATGTAGTTTGCTTTGGAACCATTCCTAACTGTTACAGTGTTTGCTGGGGTTACCAAGCTGATTTTTATTTTGAAGAAGGCAGCTTTGTGGTCTGACCTTACCAGTTAGGATGTGACACTGTATGGGGTGCAGCATTCTCTTATGTCAGTGAGTAAAAAGACAATTTTAAACAGCACACATTGATGAAATGTTTCACTTAAAAGGCCAATATGACATAACCCCCCCCCCCCGCACCCCTCACATGGGAGATATGCACTCCCAAAAATCCACCTGATTACTCTTTTCTATAGGCACTAGTAGGTACTGAATCACTGTATCTATCATCAATAACATTAACTCCTGATGAGGGGCTTCTGTTAAGCAGAAAGCCTTACTACATGTACTGTAAAACCTCAGCTATTCCAATAATACAGGTCACATCCCCTTTGTGTTCCAGAAGATCAGCACACAGCTGTAACTAGGGAGGTGTGAAGGGAGTTGCTGTCTTGGGTACAAGCTGTTAGAGGGCATGACTGATAAATAAGGATTGCACAAGAGTGCAGTTCCAGTATTATTTGACTTAGCCATGAGGATATTGCAGCTTCATAAATTGAAGTTATAGCTGAAATTTTGGGGTCGCCACACAAACTATCTACAGTTCTGCGTCATTATGGCATATTTCATTTTTTTTTCTTCCATCTGAGGCTTGTTAGCTTGGGAGTCAGGGCTGCTGCTGACCACTCTGGAATTTCCTGTAGCCAACATCCTTGGAATCAGCCAGGATTTATTTTATGTCCCTATTGGGAAGCAGCAGAAAAGGACTGCATGTTCCTTTGTTGTTTTTTCTGTGATACTCCATTAGCTCTGATTAAACCAAGATCTTCTCTGGCTTCTCTGAGACTGGGAATAGGATAACTGTGGAAAATGAAATTTTATATCAACAGAAGTAAGGGCTTTCACATTTTACTTCAATAACACAGAATGCTCACTTTTATTTATTTGTAACAGGCCAGCAAAGTTCAACTTACAAATTGCAGGCAAAGATAAATAATGAGCAACAAAAAACAAATACAGTAGTGACAGAAAATATACAAAAGTGTGTAACAGCCTATCTAAATATTACTAACAACCCATGTGACTTAACTCTGAAGTTTGCACATTCATCATCATGAGTCACGTGATGCATCTAACTGACTGATTACCAATGATATAAGAAAAGTCCTAGGCAGCAAAGGAAGATGCAAATATGGTGCAATTGCCATTCACACTGGGACAAGGGCAGAAGTAACGTGGCAGAGAACTTTATTTATTTATTGTTTCTTTACTGACATTTGATTACCATGAAAGTCCAACTGCATAGGAGACCATTTTCAGTGGAGACCAAAGTATTATAAAACAATTTAGGAACAATAATTTTACAATCTTTAAAAATAATACAAAAACAACCACAGTTTAAATAATTATACCAAATTAAACATAATATAAAAACATTGGTTAAGAACAGATACAAGTTATACAACAATGATTTAATAGTTCATATTATGGAGAAATTAAATGTAAGTCACTATAATACAAACAGAAACTGCATTATGAAAAGAGAGAAAGGCAGGCTTATGGTATATTTAGAGAGAAAGACATTTTATTTATTTATTTATTTTACATTTGTTGACCGGGATAGTCCGACTGGATACATGTCCATTTTCAGCAGAGGCCCGGGGAGAAAAGCTCCAGCATAGATACATTCAGAAAAAAATATTACATATAGTAAATATTTATGAGGAAAAAACATTTTTTGCAGACTTGTTCAAGCATGCTAGTTTTCAGATACAACACATACAGAATTAAATTTAGTTTATATACATACCTCCTGTTGTGGTTACAGGACCCATACCTCAGATAAACACTTACAAATGGTATTCATCATAATAAGGGCATCTATTTGTAGACTGACTCAGTCAAGCAAGTATAGAGTTAGATCATATCCATAACTGAAAAGGTTTAGTTTCACTGCTAGAGTGAGCAAGAGGATATTAGTACCCAATTTTAGAGGAAGGAGCTAATCAGGGCTACAGCATGGACATAGCCATAGACATGGGAGAGAAACTGATAGAAGTAAGGAAGCGAGTGAAGAAGGGAGAATAAGAAGATGTAAGGTATGGACAGGTATTTGTTCACATTTAGGGATATAGCTTATCGTGATGTTGAGCAAGAACAGAACCAGTTTTTGGTTAGGAAGTCTTTCAGAATAGTTTTGAAGGATGGGAGGGAGGGTATTGACCTGATGGATATAGATAAGGAGTTCCAAGCCTTAGCAACAAGGTACGAGTACAGATAATGCCCAGCATATCTGATAGATTTATGGGCAGACAAGAGTTTTTGGTATCTGGAACATAATGACCAACTGGGAACATAGTTATATAAAATATTATTTAATGCTGGACAAGCAGATGGAACCTGGATAATTTTATGGGTAGTAAGAAGCTGTGTATATGTTAATTGAAGGGGTAATTCTGACCAATTTAGGCTTTTTAGTGCTATACAGTGGTGGGTTCTGAAAGGGGTATTTGCTGTTAATTTAGACACTTTATTATAGCATTGTTCAAGTTTTGCTTTTTATGATGCCTGGGAGATATTAAGGACAGGAGTACCATAAAGTGCTGAGGAGGTATGTCGTAGCAAGTGTGGGTGCACTGGTGGGAAAATTTTGACTCTGTAAAGCTTCCCTACTTTTTGGCAATTTTTTTTAAACAAAAAACATCTTTATTAAATTTGCATGTTTGACACAGGCAATCATACACTTATATAAATGAAAACAAACCAAACTGACAATTTTGGTTGCAAACATTTACATCACAAACCATACTGACATAATTGTAGCTGCAAATATTATACATAACTCATAATCTATCCAGTCACTGTAATCAAACATTACATACCTCATTTAAATCCCACCTTCTTTTAAACCGCATTCCTCCCCTGCATGTATTATTCCAACAATTCTCGTCTTTCCTATGTAATTTGCTCCTACCCTTTTCTAAAGATCCCAATTCCAGTTGTTTTATCTCTATTAATATATTCACTAATTCTAGTAAAGTTGGTTTAGACTTTGATTTCCATTTCCTAGTAATTGCTTGGCAGCCGCCATAATTAGACTTGAGAAGGCATTACTTTGTGTAGGTAATTCCGTTTGTGTATCATAGCTTAAAAAATCCTTCTTTAGCTACACCAATTTGCTCACCTAGTATCTCTGGCAGAGCAGTCTGCAGGGAAACTTTAAAGTCTGCCAACTCATTACAATCCCAGAAAACATGCTCCCAGTTACCTCTTTCTTCCCCATCACACCTCCAGCATTTATAGTCTACCTGAGGAAGAATTCTTTGGGGTCTACTTGGGGTACAAAATACCTATGCATACACTTCCAAACAAAGATCCTAAATTATCTAGACTTTGTTGCATATTTGGAGGACATGCATATATCCCCCATTGCTTTGTGAATTGCATATCCAGTCTCTCTTCCCAATCCTTTCTAACCTCCTCTGACTAATTATTATAGTTATCATGCAATATTGTTCTACAAATTATTCCTTTTTAACAACAGCTTCTGTTCTAGACTCTACTAAAGACTATACCAGTTCTAGTCTTTCATTTAGGATCCTCATCTTTCTTTCTCTTTGCCTACACTCTGATATCATTCCTACATAAGGAAGACAGTTTCTATCTTGCAGTGCAAATAAATTCTTGTCCTCCTCCCCATTCTATTACCTTTCCCTCTCTAATTATTTGTTCCCAATACTTTGGTTCTTTTACTAGTTTTTTCCAATAAATTCCAGTCCCCTCTTGCCTATTGTCTGAATCCCTAATTGCAGTCATCCCTATTGGCAGAATCTCCTTTCTCCATTCCAGTGTTGGCTTAGTTCTTAGAATACTATCCGCTAGTTTATGAATATAATATTCTGCATGGTTATTGTTATTCTCCTTAAGGGTCTGCCTCCAAAATCCCAGACTCTCCTTGTTTCTTGAGCCCCCCCCCCCATTTCAACATCATCCCTTTCCACTTTGAATTATAGGTTTCTGCTTGTCTTATATATAGGAGCCTTAACTGTGTAGCTCTGAAATACCCCTTCAAATCAGGTAATCCCAAACTGCTTTGCTCATCTGGAAGAATCACCTTATCCCACTTGACTCTTGCTGTCTTCCCCTCACAGATAAAATCCTTCAGCTCTTTATTAATTGCTATCCACAGCTTCTCCTCTGGTTGATAAAAATATGCGTTACCTGTGTATAAAACTACAGGGGCTAAAAACATTTTAACTGCTTGTATCTTCCAATTTCTTGTTTTTTGTATTATCTTTTATTTAGTCTTTTCTCACATATCCTTAGCTGCCACACCAAAATCCTTTTTAATCCACACTCCTAAGTACTTCATTTTATCATGTTCTCATAGATATGGATACTGCTGAACCAATTTGTGAGTGGATATATAATTTACAGCTATTACCTTTGCTTTAGCTTCTTTAATTTTGTATCTCGAAAAGATTTGAAACTGCCTCAAAATGTTCCACAACACTAAACTGTCCTTTGCCTGGTTTTATCAAGTATAAAATAATATCATCTGCAAATACAGCCAGCTTTTATTGACTACCATACAAATTATATCCTTGAATTTCCGAGTCTCTTATTTTCTTTGTCAATGGATCTAAATATAGTCCAAATAACAAAGGGGAAAGAGGACACCCCTGCCCGGTTCCTCTGCTCAAACAGAAATTATCAGAGAGGAATCCACCCACTTTAAATTTCACCTCTGATCCCTCATATATCCTCTTAATCAACCTTATAATGTTATCAGGGAATGCAAATGCTTCTATTGCCCTGCTCATAAATTCCCAGCTTATTCTGTCAAATACTTTCTCTGCATCAAGACCCCCCCCCCCCCAACAACAGTGTTATTTTCTTACATTCCGCTTGCCTCTGGATCAACAATGTTCTGTTAATGTCAGATGTTTGCCTCCCTCTTTTGGTATTACCGTTACCACCGCCTTCTACCAGGATGTTGTTGCTTCTCCTCCTCTTAAAATACTGTTAAACAAAACCTTTCAGATATTTATCAGTTTTTCCCTCCTAGCTTCCAAACTTCCAAAATAATACTATTTATTTCAGGGGACTTTCCTGTTAATCGGTTATACATCACCATTTTTATCACACCTCCTCCTATCCTAACTAATAGTAATTGAGCCTCATCTACCTGTAACCTTGGCATACTAAATTCTTCCATAAACATTTCAATTTGTACATTTTCTTGATCTCTGTATTTCTCTGCTTTGTACAGACATTTATAAAATTTCTGAAATATCTGTAGTACCTCTACAGGATCTTGTTATCTTTCTTGTTATAGGTTCCCAGTTTTTGGTAATTTTTTATGCAATTTTGTATATGCAGGTTGAATGTAAGATTATCATCTAATATCATCCCTAATAATTTGCTATAAGAAGTGACTTCAAATGTTGCATTATCAAGAGTGAGGATTTTAAATTCTGTTTTTTCATGGCAGAATGATTTCGGGGAAAAAAAGTAGTAGCTTGTATTTTTTTAGGGTTGAGCAGGAGTTGTGAGTTACAAAGCCATTTTTCAGTCACTGTTAAAGCTTCCTGAGTAATTTTTTGGAGGTATACCATGTTGTCAGATGTGAAAATGATTGAGGAGTCATTGCTATACTGCATTAGGGATACCTGTTGTGTGGATGTGTGGAAGGTGTTAGTGAGAATGTTAAACAGTAGGGGGCCAAGGACAGAGCCTGGTGGTGCACTGGTGGTGAGTGGGAGGTATGGCGAGAGGGTGGAATGCCATTTTATTGAATAGGTAGCTTTTGAACTACAGAAGGGTGGGCTGACGGGCTTCTAGTGGGATAAAAAGAATCAAAGGTGCATGTGCACTAGTCAGCAGTAATAAGAGGAGAGAATGCAGTAGAATAATAAACCTCTGGTGCAAAAAGAAGCCCTTGAAGAGTGAGTCTATAAGGGCTACTTTAACATCCTCGATAATGACAGTGAGGTGCAGCTATAATTTTTACAGTACAGGTTTCTGCTGGCCTGTCTGCAGTATAGCATGCTAACCAGATCATCAACACATACAGTGAAAGCCTTCAACCCCTCCTTGAGCTCGATGCATCATGCATTTCATACACAAACAGCAGTACTTCATAAAGAAGGTGTTTTTGAAAGTAAAACATTTATGTACGGAAATTCGGCACTTTCATGGATAAAGTATGAAAAATATGCCTTCTCTATCTATCCATACCATGGAATGCTCTACCTGGAGAATTAGTGGTTGGTAAATGAGAAGTACTTTTAGGGTCACATTAAATGCCATGGTGTCTATTTAAGTTCCTCTCTCCATACCACCCAATCCTTGGAAAAAGGGACAGAAAATTACTGTTTAAATTTGCCTACTTGAACTCACCTGGAAAATCAAGTTCTTGCTCTCTGTGAGAAACAAGAGCAAGTTTTCACTCAGCATATAATTGTTTTAAAGAGGTGCAGTCAACTAAAATTCTATTTTCACTGGCTATCTCCCGTAGCACCAGGAGCTGCCTGAATTTGAAATATGGATGTTTTCATAGGTTCATAGGTTCATAGGTTCATACTAGGCGATCTGCCCGAGGGCATTTATAAGCCTAGCCCATAGTTTTGTGGCTTACGCCACCCCTTTAGTTTGGAGAAACTATGCCCATTATTTTGCTGTGCCTCTGTCGAGCAGTGACACTGAGGTAACCCCTGGGGTGTATCTGCGATCTCCCATCCATTGGTCAAGATTCCTCTTGAACAAGGCCAGCGAGGTGCTCTGCCTCACATAAACCGGGATTTTGTTCCACAGCATAGGGAGTCTTTGGGTGATGAATCTATCCCTCCAGCACGTCCTATTAATAACCGTGTCGAGGTTCAAGTCTCCCGCCCTTGTGGCTCTGAGGGATCTAGATTTTTGAGATGAAGCATGTTCATCAAATCTGGGTTTGACATGGCCTTGTATGTCAGGCATAGGTCACCTCTGAGCAAGCGGTAAGCAACTGAATATAACTGGAGTTCTTTCAGTCGGGCAGCATAAGACAGATTTTTGAGACCCTTTATCCTTTTGGTGAGGAACTTTGTGGCCTCTCCAGCTACTGCAAGTGTCGGGTCAGATACATTCGAATGGGGCATTGTACTCATCATTGGTCTGATGAGTGATGAGTATAGGGAGACTATGACTTCCCTTGATCTAGATGTGAATCCCTTCATGATAAGGTGGGCAATGTAGAAGGTCTTCCTAACTACTTTAGCAATATGAGTGTCGAATGAAAGGCTACTGTCAACCTGGGTTCCCAGGTCCCTAATAACTTCTTCTGTGTTCAGTGGATTGCCACCTATATGGTAGCTAGGGTAACCTTATTTTTCCGAAGGGTATGACTATGCATTTCTGGGCATTTAACTTTAGGCCATGGCTCTGGCACCAGTTATCCGCTTCTGTGAGACCCTTCTGAAGGATATCTGTGTTGGATGTGTTTACAACTACGGCGCCCAGTTTGCAGTCATCTGCAAACTTTGTCAGCCATAACCCTCCTGTGTTTGCTTGTACTTCAGAAAAGTAGATGCCAAACAAGAGTGGGCCCAGGACTGAGCCCTGTGGGATACCACTTGTGACAGGCTTTGAGTCTGACATGGCGCCAGCAACTCTGACCCTGTGGGTTCTGTCACTCAGCCAGTTTGCAACCCATCTTGTAATGTATGGGTTTACATTTAAGTTGATGAGTTTTCAATGATACCCGAGTGAGGTATTGTATCAAAAGCCTTCGCCGGGTCTAGGTAGGCTGTATGGACTGCCTTTCCCTCGTCAATGGCCTTGGTGACTGTTTCAAAAGTCAACCAAGTTTAAAAGGCATGATCTGCCTTTGACAAAGCCAAACTGGGTTGGATCCAAAGTCTGCAAGTTCCCTATGTCTTTATTTATGAGATCCATTATGATCCTCTCCATGGCTTTGCAGATAAGGCTTGTCAAGCTAATGGGACGGTAATTTCCAGGGTCGGTGGAGGCACCGCCTTTGTGGAGTGGGACCACAGTCGCTGTGCGCCACTCCCTGGGTACGTATCCGGAGGTGAGACTAAGATTAAACAGCTGTCCTAACTGTGGATTTAATTCCTCGTTGAGTTCATGGAGCACACAGCCGGGGACACCATCAGGTCCCATGGATGCTGTGTTCTTTGCCTTGGAGAGAGCAGTTCTCACCTGGGCATTAGAGATGTTTGGGGGTTCTACAATCATTTGGTATAGATATCTCTCCTTTTAGGGGGGGGAGGGGGGGAGAAGTTTGCACTGAACCTGTCAGCCAGTATGTTGGCAATGTCTGTAGGATCAGTAATCTTCACATCATTTTGAACTAATTCTGAGCATATCTGGGAGTTTCCTCCTAGGTTTCTGACATAGCTAAAGAATGCCTTATGGTTGTCTTTAGAGTCCTTAGCTATTTTTTTCTCAAAATTAGCTTTGGATGATTTTATGAGAGCTCTTAGCTTTTACTTATAGTGATCAGCGGTGTCTTACCTTTTAAGGATTTTGCTCTATCTTGTAGTAGCTTTCTCCTTTTGTTGTAGAGTTTGTTTATGGCTGGGGTCCACCAGACTGGACGCTTGCCTTTGGTACAAAGAGTCTTTGTTTTGCTTGGGATTGCCTGATCCATGCAGCCCTGCAGGTGCTGGTAGAAGGCATATGTAAGTGATTCAGCGGTTTGAGTAATGTTAACCGCCGGCTCAGGGGCCTTAAAGGAGACCACACTAGTCTTTAGAAGTGTGAAGTCAGCTTTCGAGAAGTTCTTTACTGTGGTCTTTTTCATTTCGGGTGGGGGCGGGATGAGGACCTCCAGCGAGATTAGTCTGTGATCAGATCTCACCAGTGAGGGGTATACTTCCGGCGTTGAACATTGTGCTCCCATGTTCGTGATGATGAGATCAAGTATGTTTTCTCCTCTTGTGGGGATGGTGACTAGTTGTTCCATGGCATTTGAGTTTATGAATTCCAGGAACTTTTGGGCTAGAGTGTTTGGGCTTGAGTAGTGTTCCCAGTCTATATTAGGGTAGTTGAAGTCACCTAGTATGATGGTGTTCGGAGATACATTTATCAACTCCAGTGTTTTCAGGAAGGCCATATGAGGTTCCTGAGTTTGCGAGGGTGGCCTGTAACATGCTACAAATTGCAGAGCAATCTTGCCTATGGTTAATTGCACCTGGATGGTTTCCGATGCATCGTGCGATGCCACCAATCTTGAGGTGTGGGTGTTCTTGATGAATATGGATACCCTCCTCCTTTCTTGGTATTGTCCGGGTTTTGGGGCCGGAACGCATGATATGAGGTAAAACCTGATAGTGCTGGGGTGCTCTCAGGAGCCTTGAACCAGGTTTCTGTCACAGCACAGACATCGATGTTCTCCATACTGAGAAGGGCCTCCAGTGCGTGCATCTTGAGGTTGAGACTTCTGGCATTGAGCAGCATTACCCTTAGTTTTTTCTTTGTTTTGTTCTAGGGTGGTAGGTTTAGAATTTGAGCCTTGCCTAAAAAGGCACTATGGGGTGGCAAGAGCCTTTGCCAAAATCCGAATCCCAGGGTGACAAGTGCAAGCCATCCTCATGGCAGCGTGGCTTGTCCAGCATGTCATCCCAGGCAGACAGACATTGATCCCCTTTGAATGACACCAGAGTTTAAGCCAATTGTTAAAGCTGATCATCTTATCTCTGTATTGTGGCATCATTCTTGGTGAAGGTAGGATACTGCTCAAGGTCAGGGTCATACCTGCTTGGGCTACATAATCAGAGAGCTCCTCTATGTCTCTTTTCATGTAGTCCAAGGAGGTACGCCTCAGGTCGCTAACACCAGCGTGGACAATGATTGAGTCGACTTGTACCTGCTGTTGAGAGACCTGAGTGCATGCATTATGTGGCGGATTCTAGCACCCGACAGGCAGCTTACTGTGACCTTCTCCTTACTCAGTCTGGTGAGCGGGACGCCAGTGTGTCTGACTATGGAGTCACCAATGACTAGTGTGTCTGGCATTGTGTTTGGCCTTAAGGGCTGTGACTGCTTGACACTCTGACTGTGTGGTCTATGTGTTGCAGGTGTTGTGTTCTGAGGTGGTAGTTGTTTGGGTGTCTGCTTTGGTGGCCTCTGCTGTTTTGGTAGATTTTTGATCAGAGCCTCCGAGTATGTCTTTGTGTGTTTCTGTGTATGATTTGAGGTTGTGATGGTATTATGTGAGACTGGGTCTATAGTGTGTGTGGTTACCTTCTCCCCCTGTCTGGTCATGCCAGTCCTATGTTGAGAGAGCTCAGCCTCCAGTTTGGCCGTATAGTTGCATCTCTCGCATGTATTTGTGTTTTGTGGGAGGAGGAGAGGGTTGTCTGTGTACATGAGGCAATTGTAACATTGCCTCAATATTCCCAGGTTCACCAGCTGAGCAGGAGAGGACATTAGCAACTGATCCCTCGACATGCTAGAAGGAATAGACAGAAAAACTTAAGAAAAGGATCTGGGGGATGTGGGTGACCGAGAAATGGGGTTTGCTTTTTTGGGGTACTTTCTATAACAAGAGTGCTGTATCGAGGTGATAAGTACTGTAGGAGCAAGTGCTTCGCTATACAGATAGACAATAGTCTACTTGGGAGTCAAGTAGAGATAATTTATAGTTGTAGGATACACTAAATAGAACAGTAGTATACTTTGAGGAAGGTAGTTTTAAGGGAAAATTTGAAGAGTGGACTTTAGGTAGCCCTAATAGTTTAAATCTGATTAACCGGCACTGCCCTAGTGTGCAACGGTAGCAGCTCCGCTCTAAATTGCGCTAAATCGCGCTAACGCATGCTTTATAGCAGGGGGCTGGTTATTAAGCTTCAGAAAGCACTAAACAACACTCCTGGATTTTACCTTAAACTGCAATCTTAAAGGCCTTCATCGAAGAACTCATTTCCACCTAGGGACAGGTTTGCACTTTTTGGGATTATTGTCTGACTCTACTTGCTTGAACCTAATGAATAAGTCAGGTTCTTCCTCTTTGTGAGAGAGAGAGAGCGAGAGAGGAAAACGGATAGATAGAGTGAGAGCAGGCGCACTTTTTCTGCCTTTCAGATCATTCCAGACAGGTATATTCTTTATATTCTTTTGGAATTTTAGTTTCATTTTCTAGCTCCTTTGGCATCAGAAACCGCTTACATTTGAAATCTGGGCAGTTGCAACACTGTTTTCCATTCAGCTGAGAGCATGTTCAGCCATCCTCAACTGGAACTCAACATATTGTATATGCAGAACACAGCAAACTGTGGTGCTGTGGGATCACTACTACACATAAAGCAGTACACTACTCATCACTTCTCTACCCTAGAAACTCTACTGCAGGTAACAATGCTGAAAGTCCTGCAGCTACAAGGTACTTTAATCCATACTGTCTGTGCTACACATACCACTTCATAACCATGAATATTGTGTAGTGTCCTGCTTACTGTATTCAATGACCTGTATCTATATCCTAGTTTCTGATTATTGTCTCAATGCTATCACTTAACAGTCCCATTTTTTCTGTTGCTGTAAGTGCTCAGGATGTCTGCTTGTCACCACTACACTTACTGCTGTATTACCACACTTGATTGTTTTGATTGATTCATTCGAATTCTCTCCTTTGTTGCTGCTACACTTGCCATAGCAGTAACGTCTGTTGTAGCTATTGTTTGGTTGTCTATTTTATAGCTACTGCACTTATTTAAGGCATTACCATGCTTCATTGTTTACTTGGCCTGCATTCTTGTTTTTGCTACTGCCTCATTACCTGCATTCTAGAATGTTATAGTGATATTTTTGCTTTGTTGTTGCAACCTGTATTTGGCCTGTCTACTTTGTTGCCACCCGATTTACTACTGCATTTTGCTGAGTCAGTTTGTATCACTGCGTTGTCTGTCTACACTGCAGCTGTTCCTTGATGATTGAACTCATATCCCCATACTAGTTTATCCTGACTCATAATACGGCTATACTGCTGCTGTGTAGCCACTGTTGACTGTGATCTTATTCACAAACTAATTCTAGTGCTGTTGGCACCAGTGTGCTATTATTGTTAGTGCTACTATTCACACCACAGCTCTGTGGCCCCCATGCATTACTGCATACCTTTTAGTTGCATCTGTGGCCAATGTCATAGTATATCCAAATCCATGATGTTGCTCTGTCTTCATTGTCTAGTGCCTAATGAATCAGTGTTTTATGGCCTTGTCTCTTACTGTACACAAATACTGGAAGATAAACTCTTTATATAAAACACACGGCAAAGCTTTCAGGTAAAAAACCCTTCTTCAGTGCATACATTTCAATGGTTAAAAACAGAATATTTATATGGTGTGGGTCAGCATCACATGACTTGCAGCCAAGTAGTCATATGACATATATCTAATAAAACATTCTTACTTTAATTTAGTTTGTTGTAAAAACTTTAAAACAGGTTTTAATGTTATCACATCATTAATTCCTGGTGGTTTGTCTGCTTGTAACCTAAGTATCCAGTCATATTCCTTCAATTCCAGTTTATTGTTTATATCACCCCCTCTTGTTGTTGTCTCAACTACCTGTATGACACGAAATGTGAACCTATGATGAACTCCATATTTCTATGTGTTTGTATAAGGAGTTAGTTCCCACTGCCCTACTAATCTCTGACTTGTGTTCTATTATTCTATTTTTTAATTTCCTTATAGTTTTACCTATATAGAATGATAGACACTCCGAGCATGTGGCCATATATACTACTGAAATGGTATTACAAGTAGCTTTAACTTGAAACCTATAAACTTTCTTAGTAATGGGATGTTTAAATAAATGACTTTCAGTTTCATGAATATCTATACAACATGTGCAATTATAACATTTATATGTTCCTGGTTTTGTATTGTTATTAATTTGCAACATGTAAAAATCTTTATAACATAGTTGGTGCTTTAAAGTTCTCATGTTTCTAAAGGAGAAGTATGGTTTGTCATCCAATATTTTCCTTACTTCCATACATGCCATAAGTATAAGCCAATTTTTTTCTACAACCTTTTGTACTAAATGTGTCTTAGAGTTATAGGAGGTCACGAATCTTACTTTGTTGTCAGGTTCCCTCTCTCTGCTCTTTACTATGCCCTCACTATATATGGGTTTAAGTGTGGTGCTTCTTAGGGCTATGGTTTTATTCTTACATTCCAATATTAGTCTACTATTATAGCCACTAGAGATTAGTTCCTGTATTGTGGATTCCAGTTGTTTATTAAACATAACATCATTAGTATTTAATTTACTGACTCTGTCTAGTTGTGATCCTACTATACTCTTGAATACATGAGGAGCATGCATACTGTCATATGACTACTTGGCTGCAAGTCATGTGATGCTGACCCACACCATATAAATATTCTGTTTTTAACCATTGAAATGTATGCACTGAAGAAGGGTTTTTTACCTGAAAGCTTTGCCGTGTGTTTTATATAAAGAGTTTATCTTCCAGTATTTGTGTTATTTATTCATCGTTGCCTCCTATTTCTACAAGAGTTCCTTGTCTCTTACTGTACCACTGTCTGTGGCATTCCTAGTCCTATGCATACTGCCTTGATTGTCTAGTGCTTAACAACCAGGATTCTGTACTCAGTGGCCCCTATGCCTTACTGCACCACTACCTGTGGCATTCCTAGATCTACTCATACTGTCTCAATTGTCTACTGCCTAAGATATCAGTGTTATGTGGCTCCTGTGTCTTGCAGCTATGCTGCCTGTGGAATCTCATTTATTTGTTGCTGTTTACGGTAGACCACTGTGCTGCTGTCCCACTTTTACTGTTATGTTATTACATCCAGTGTGATGCTATAATATAGTACTGTTACATCTTCCTCCACAATCCTGCACTACTGTTTCGCTGATAATTATTTGTATAGTTGCATCTATTTAATTTAATCAATGGTTACTGTACCACTGCATCAATTATTGTCCAGCTTAGCATGTTGCTGTTACCACTGGACCACTCTGATATTGACCATTTTTTTTAATTGTTGCTGCATTTAGTGTGCTCTTATACGTAATATAATGCAGCTATAGATGTCTCCAATATACTACACTGCTGTTGTTCTGGTCAGTTTCTGTACTACTGTTCCATGCATTAGCATTAGCGCTGAACAGCTGCTGTTGGACTGTTGCATTTTTAAGAGCTATCTCATACTATCATAACTATCTAATATGTATATAATGGCAGCAATACATTGCATACATTGCACATTGTATGTACAGCTTTGTAGACCACACACATTTGTCTTTATGTCATTTTTATTGTTGCTCTTCCCCTGTGTTTAATCATGTGTTGCTCACAATCCAGTCTGAGTTTACAACTGCTCTATCCCTGTAAACAATCATAAATAAAATAAATACCTCTGTAAACAAACATCAATAAAATAAACATCTGCAGCATGCATTAAAACTTCTGGCCTCAGTCACTCTGCTCTCCCTCCCACCTGCCTCCAGTCCAATCACTCTAGGAATACTGAGTTATTTCAGTAACGGCCTCATGTTCATTAACAATCCTTTACTCCTTGAAAAATACAGACATTAGGAAAAAGATTCAGTCACACAGACATGGTTCCACACCTACTTATATCAGGAGTTGCCAAAGCTACATGATTATACCCTTAAGGTCAACAGACTACATAGCCATACGCATAAGACAAGCCAATGTTCTTGTAATAGGTGACTCTGCTATCAGGCACACTGATGCTTCATTCACCAGGCTGAACAGGGATATGGTAACAGTCAGCTGTCACTTTGGCACTATAATTCATATTACTATGGTCTAGGGTCCTTAGAGTCCTCCACTCCAGATATGTGCATTACCTAGTCACTGCCCATTGATGGTAAATGACCTTAGTGCTCCTCCCTGAAGAAGATGCAGAGAAAAAACATGATGAAGGTCTCCTGCACATGAATGAGAGAAGGAACAGCTAGTCCTGATCAGTATCTTGCCATCACCAAGAATTATGCCTGAGTTCAAAGATAACTGATTTCAACAACAACTGGTTCAACTCATGGTTTCATTCTAAGACATGTGTCTGCATATGGAGCAATGGCTGACAGTCAGACTGGCTTCACTAAGGAGGGCTTGCACTTCTCTCCTCTCAGGGATTTCGGATACTGTCTAAAGCATTTGTTTCCCCCATAGTAGCTTCTGTAAGCAGTCATCCTTTAAGATTTACCAATTTAAAATAATTCTAATCCAGACTATGTTAAACTAGCACTGCTCAATGCTAGGAGTTTAAACAAAATATGCCCAACCCGGCAGCCTTCCTGACCCGCAAACACAATTCATATCTGTATAACTACTTGAACAGGGTTTCAGTGTATTGATAACACTCTCTCTCTTTAGATGGGTTCAGGTCATAATCTGTGAAAAATAATGGCTATAAGTACTGATGTCAGCAGAACAGATGCCTGGGAACTACCAGCAGTTATACAAATTCCGTGGGCTACAAGTACTGCCTGGTGACAGTGAAATGGGATTTGTGTTGGGTGAACTGGCATTAGTAGTCTCCTCTAGATGGTGACAGTAGAGATAGAAAACTGGTCTAGATCTGGCTGCGATATGATAGTCACGATAATTGATGGAATGGTGTAGAAAGATGTAAACTTCATGGGATGCAAAGTATAGGTGCCAATGTTGCTCCTAGAAGAAGGGACGACAGAGTCAAGAGGATGACATGGACTTTTAATAAGAATGGGGAGGTGAGTCCCTTTGAATTGTCTGGTTCTCTATTAACCCTGAGGAAGAACAGGACTTACCATCCATCATTTTTATCTCTAAGCTTTACCCTCAGGAGCAAATCTCCTACCACAGTTCCTAAACTTGCCATGTATTATTACTTCCATATACTCAAGGAGAAGCCTTTTGTTTAGGGAAATGTAACTACCATGACATGACATGATTTATGCATGTGACTGTATATCAGGTGGCATGTAGTACTAGTCCATGACTGACAGGTTTGTATTAACCTTACTAGACATGGAAGCCAATGAATTAGGGTCATGCATTCTATAAAACGCTACTCATGGGCTACAATGGCAAGACATTTCATCAGTCAGTTTATCAAGTATCAAATCCAGGAAAAGGAAGTATTGCCCTAAGTATGCTATTATCTTGCCTGCTTGTTTTAACAGCTGTGCAGGAATAAACATCATGACACCAGAGGTCTGTCTTTGCATGGTTTTAGTGCTGCATTATTTAATTAGCCCTCCTTTACTGCTGGGTTATCTGGGAATATCTCTTTGTTTGTGATAGGAAAGCAGGCATCAAGGGATGTAAAGAATGTCTCTTACCTAAGACTGGAAATAAATACTACAAAATCTAATCAATCACACCCAGAAACATGGGTTGCAATTTCACAAGGTTTTGAATGTAACGTTGCAATTTCTCAATATAATTTAAATGTAATATTGTAGCTTCCTATATTTTAAATACAAAAATCTCAAACTGGTACCCAACTAACAAACTTGGAACCAAAACCAAAACAGGTACCACGGAAAAGGAAATCAGCACAGTCTTAAAATTAGAAAGTAGGCTGGTTTAATAGTAGTTTAAAAAAGCATAAACGCAATTGAAATCACAGCGTTTTCATCTTGTTCAGTCAGACTTCTTCAGATACATACAATTTCAATTAAAACCAAGTAATATATATATATATCCCAAGACATTCATCTAATTAAAATCACTACCAATGAAAATTGTCAGTTTAACATAATTAATTATAGCAAGAGTATAGCTTGAAAAACGCCTTATGCATTAAAAAGTTACATAAGATAAAAACCATATTATGAAGGCATAAAAAACACAAACCAGGTGACAATGTAAAATGTACAAACTGTTTCACAGATTAAAATATTTACACGAATAAAATGTTAAAACAATAAAATGAGTTCAACAGTTTATAAGCTTAATACTAAAACATTAAAATGTGGTTGACCCCTCTAGTGGTTCTTCTAGAACATGACATATTTAATATGAATAAAAAGACACATTTTTTTTCTTTCATAGTTTAGCAGCTCTCAGTTTTAGTATGGGGGCTATGGAGGTGTAATCATTGAGTCCTGGCGGACTAGTAGCTTGCAAAGTCAACTGCCACCATAACTCCCTATATTCAGTCTTTTCCTCCCACAGCCCCCCTCTAACTCCCTTCTTTACCTGCTCAAGTACAAAGAAGGAGTAATGTGCTCTCTGACATATTAATGTGTGCTTATACAGGGCATTGGACTCTTTTTTACTTGGAATATCATAATGATGTTCATAAATCCTTCTCCTCAGTTTTCGCTCTGTCTTTCCGACGTAGAAGGATTCATATTCCCCACACAAAGCCAGATATACGAGTCCATTGAATTCACAGTTATAAAATTGTGCACTTTCTATCCATTTATTCCTACTTGTTATAAATATTTTCTCTATATTTATTATATAAATGCATTGGGTGCATCTTCCACATTTATATGTTCCTTTTCTTATCTCCACTTCCATTGTTATAAAAATTTTCCAACAGGCACTTTATATTTGGGGAGTTTCTATAAACAACTTTAAGGGGTTGCTTGCAAAATTCCCCTATATCTGTGAAAATGAGGAACTTCTCCCATTCATCCTCAATCACCTTTCTCATACGCCTTGCACATGCATTGAATTCTAAAACTAGTGCTTTGTTAAAATTCCCTGCCTCCTTTTCCATGTGCCAAAGAAGAATTTCATGTGGTGTGCCTAATATAGGTTTAAACTTTGATTTTCTACCTACTGCGACCTATCTTCTAACTTCTGCAATTAAGTTATCAAGATACCCTCTAGCTCTAAAGAGAAGTTCAAGTAGGTTACTTTCTTCTTCATAATCTGCCTCTTCTGATACCATTCTGTTTGCTCGGACATATTGTCCCTTGATAATATTTTTCTTGTAGAGTGCAGGGTGTGCACTACTGAAGTGGAGAAAGGAATTGGAGAATGTTTTCTTTCTTAAATCTTGGAACAAAACTTATTCTTTTTCTTAAAAATCTCTATGTCTAAAAACTGCAACTTTTCATTACTAATACTGTGTGTCAATTTTAAAAACTATGTTCTGCTGTTTAAATAGCATATAAACTCATCTAAAATTTCTAAGTCCCCCTTCCATAAAATACCTATGTCATCAAGAAACCTCTGGTAGAGGTTCCAATGACCTGCATATTTGGACCCTAAAAAAAATGTCTCCTCCCTTCTAGCTAAAAATTAAATGTGCGTGTATTGGGGCACAAGCCACCCCCATTGCCACTCCTTGCAAATGCTAGTAGAACTCACCATTAAAAAATATGAAGTTGTATCTCAAAACCAAATCAATTAAAATTCAAGCAAACTATCTGCTCATTTCTAGTGAGGTCACCATCTTCAAAAATTATTTCCTCCAGCATTTTCATCCCTTCATTGTGTGGGATGCTGGAAAACAGATCCACGACATCTATTGTTACAAATTTTATATCATCGTTCACTAGTTCATCTCTTACTTCCCTTTAAAAGTCCCATGAATCCCTCAATATCACCCTTCTCTTCAGCCACAGTTTCTTAAGTTTAACATCCACAAAGTCTTACATCCATCTGCTGAAACTATAGGTCTCAGAGGAGGGTTTAGCTCATTGTTATGGACTTTAGGGATTCCAAATATTGATGGTATTTTGGGTTTTGTTACTTTCAAATAATTATAAGTTTTTTGGTCAACTAGATCTTCCCATAGCATGTTGTCCAAAGCCACATCTATTTTCTTGCAAACAATATTGATTTTGTTTAATGACACACTGGAATATTTGTTAGTATCATTTAAAATGTCATTCCTTTTTCCTTCATAAGTAATTGAATCCATAATTACTATCCCCCCTCCCTTATCGGGTTTCATAACCCTTAATTCCTTGATCCCCCTCAGTTCATCTAAAACATTTTTTTCTTCCACACTCAGATTAGCCTTGTATTTAACCTTTCCATGTTCCTCTCTGAGTCTATTTTCCACAACATTTTCAAAAATTTTTAACTGAGGGTAGCTGGGAGATTGTATGTGCTCTTCTTAGCACATGCAACAGTCTTGCTGTTCTGTTGTGGCAACATTATACCCAAATTCACTTTCCTAATAAATATTTTAAGGTCCATTAAAACTTTCGCCAAGTCCCCTTTCCTCTGAGGGATAAATTTTAGACCTTTTGATAAAAGACTAAAATGTTCATTTGTTAAAACAATGTTGCTAAAATTGTAAATAGTAAAACCATCTTTAGTAAATTTATACTCATCTACTTCTCCTCTAATAACACTTGTTGCAACATAATCTTGGGTGGGGTCAGAGTTAGCTTCATTCATTAATACCTCATTCTTCTCCTCCCCCTCCTCCAATGAAAATTTTGCTGTTGATAGCTTGTTTTACTTTTATTTTTTAGCCTTTCTGATCTCCTTAATGTGGGATATTCTGAAAATTCATCAAGGTCACCCACATTGTTACTAATGTGTGCTTCATCTCCATTGTCACCCTTCCATTGTTCATTTTCAAAATTAAAACTATCTCCCTCCTTTCTTCTGTTTGCCCTTGGTACTGGATAGTTAGTAAGATTTTTATACTCATTAATATCCCTTTCAAGTTTCTTCAGCTTTCTCTGAATAAGTTCATTACATTTTTCATCAATGCCTACCCTCACATTATAATATTTGTCATTTTCAGAAGCTACAGTGAAAATTAAATAAATTTTATACATTCATCAATTTCCTCGATCTCCTTTTGCAGTTTCTCTCTAATTCTTTCATTGTCCCTAATCATAGCTTTAAGTACATCAAAACCACATTTATCAAAAATTTCCATAAGTTCTTTGTGTAGTAAACTACCATTTTCAACATTGTTAGAGAACTTCCATATTCGCAAGCCCTTAGACACAACACCTTCAGTAATGCATTGCCTTAAATATGCATTTTCAATATCTAGCATTCTATATTTCAACATTAAACTGGACATTGTATTCACTTTACCACTGTAGGAATCAGTCATTGGTGGTACAGTTCTTGTTTTCTCAGTAAATTTAGAGAAAAATGAAACTTGGAACCAGTCTTTTAAGTCTATTTTACTTGCCATGTTTTGTGCAGTCCCTGAGGCGTCTCTACAGCCTTGTCCTGGTGGAATGGTCGCCATTTCCATTTCATTTCTCGTAGGTGCATGACTCATTGCTTTTAAAACACTTGGCATATGCAAATAGTCCTCATCTCAGTTCATTTTGTTGCTTCCATTCAAAAGGACACCTTGTTTCAGCCGTACATCGCGCTTACCATGATTTCCTCTCATTTCTCTTTCTCCAACATTCATAACCTCTTGTGACCGCCCATTCTGGTCCATAGTAACCAATTCAATCATGGACTGGCTTAAAGGAGTTAAGAGGTTGATCAATTCAGTGAGCTCGCCAATCAGCTTCCTGGTTTGGCCCACTTCGGCTGGCCCACCTCTGCAATCACCTGTACTGGCATGTTCCTTTTCCGTGCTTGAGAAAAAAGACCAGTAAATCCAAAAAACTCAAACTGGTACCCAACAAACAAACTTGGAACCAATACCAAAGCAGGTACCACAGAAAAGGAAATCAGCACAGTCTTAAAATTAGAAAGCAGGCTGGTTTAATAGTAGTTTAAAAAAGCATAAACACAACTGAAATCACAGCGTTTTCATCTTGTTCAGTCAGACTTCTTCAGATACATACAATTTCAATTAAAACCAAGTAATATATATATATCCCAAGACATTCATCTAATTAAAATCACTACCAATGAAAATTGTCAGTTTAACATAATTAATTATAGCTAGAGTATAGCATGAAAAACGCCTTATGCATTAAAGCATTAAAAAGATACATAAGATAAAAACCATATTATGAAGGCATAAAAAACACAAACCAGGTGACAATGTAAAAATGTACAAATTGTTTCACAGATTAAAATATTTACATGAATAAAATGTTAAAACAATAAAATGAGTTCAACAGTTTATAAGCTTAATACTAAAACATTAAAATGTGGTTGCCCCCTCTAGTGGTTCTTCTAGAAAATGACATATTTAGTATGAATAAAAAGACATTTTTTTTCTTTCATAGTTTAGCAGCTCTCAGTTTTAGTATGGGGGCTATGGAGGTGTAATCACTGAGTCCTGGCAGACTAGTAGCTTGCAAAGTCAATTGCCACCATAACTCCCTATATTCAATCTTTTCCTCCCATAGCCCCCCCCTAACTTCCTTCTTTACCTGCTCAAGTACAAAGAAGGAGTAATGTGCTCTCTGACATATTAATGTGTGCTTATACAGGGCATTGGACTCTTTTTTACTTGGAATATCATAATGATGTTCATAAATCCTTCTCCTCAGTTTTCGCTCCATCTTTCCGACATAGAAGGATTCACATTCCCCACACAAAGCCAGATATACGAGTCCACTGAATTCACAGTTATAAAATTGTGCACTTTCTATCCATTTATTCCTACTTGTTATAAATATTTTCTCTGTATTCATTATATAAATGCATTGGGTGCATCTTCCACATTTATATGTTCCTTTTCTTATCCCCACTTCCATTGTTTTAAAAATTTTCCAACAGGCACTTTATATTTGGGGAGTTTCTATAAACAACTTTAAGGGGTTGCTTGCAAAATTCCCCTATATCTGTGAAAATGAGGAACTTCTCCCATTCATCCTCAATCACCTTTCTCATACGCCCTGCACATGCACTGAATTCTAAAACTAGTGCCTTGTTAAAATTCCCTGCCTCCTTTTCCATGTCCCCAAGAAGAATTTCATGCGGTGTGCTTAATAAAGGTTTAAACTTTGATTTTCTACCTACTGCGACCTATCTTCTAACTTCTGCAATTAAGTTATCAGGATACCTTCTAGCTCTAAGTTCAAGTAGGTTACTTTCTTCTTCATAATCTGCCTCTTCTGATACCATTCTGTTTGCTCGAACATATTGTCCCTTGATAATATTTTTCTTGTAGAGGGCAGGGTGTGCACTGCTGAAGTGGAGAAAGGAATTGGAGAATGTTTTCTTTCTATAAATCTTGGAACAAAACTTATTCTTTTTCTTAAAAATCTCTATGTCTAAAAACTGCAACTTTTCATTACTAATACTGTGTGTGAATTTTAAAAACAATGTTTTGCTGTTTAAACAGCAGATAAACTTGTCTAAAATTTCTAGGTCCCCCTTCCATAAAATACCTATGTCATCAAGGAACCTCCTGTAGAGGTTCCAATGACCTGCATATTTGGTCCCTAAAACAAAATTCTCCTCCCTTCTAGCTAAAATTAAATTTGCGTGTGTTGGGGCGCAAGCTGCTCCCATTGCCACTCCTTGCAATTGCTGGTAGAACTCACCATTAAAAAATATGAAGTTGTATCTCAAAACCAAATCAATTAAATTCAAGCAAACTATCTGCTCATTTCTAGTGAGGTCACCATCTTCAAAAATTCTTTCCTCCAGCATTTTCATCCCTTCATTGTGCAGGATGCTGGAAAACAGATATACGACATCTATTGTTACAAATTTTATATCATCGTTCAGTAGTTCATCTTTTACTTCCCTTTAAAAGTCCCATGAATCACTCAATATCACCCTTCTCTTCAGCCATAGTTTCTTAAGTTTAGCATCCACAAATTCTGCCAATGCCTAAGTCTTAGATCCATCTGCTGATACTATGGGTCTCAGGGGCGGGTTTGTCATGTCATGTTCTAGAAGAACCACTAGAGGGGGCAACCACATTTTAATGTTTTAGTATTAAGCTTATAAACTGTTGAACTCACTTTATTATGTTTTAACATTTTATGTATGTAAATATTTTAATCTGTGAAACAATTTGTAAATTTTTACATTGTTGCCTGTTTTTTGTTTTTTATGCCTTCATAATAAGTTTTTTATATTATGTAATTTTTTAATGCTTTAATGCATAAGGCGTTTATCAAGCTATACTCTTGCTGTAACTAATTATGTTAAACTGAGAATGTTCATTGGTGGTGATTTTACTTAGTTGAATGTCTTGGGATATATATATTAGTTGGTTTTAATTGAAATTGTATGTATCTGAAGAAGTCTGACTGAACAAGGTGAAAACGCTGTGATTTCAATAGCGTTTATGCTTTTTTAAACTACTACTAAACCAGCCTACTTTCTAATTTTAAGACTGTGCTGATTTCCTTTTCCGTGGTACCTGCTTTGGTTTTGGTTCCTATACTTTAATATACTGACCTGAATTTATATGTGTTTTACGGTAACAGTTTTCAATGGTGTGACTTCCTTTCTGTAAATGCCTTAAAAAGGGAGAAATCCTCACCTTATTGCAACAATTCCCTGTATGGGTGTGTACATAGCTACTTACTTAATTTCACCCTTTCATTTTATCATGATGTAAATGTACAGGAGGGTCCAAAATGAAATCATCATGGTAATATAATAAAATGTTATATTTTAAATGTTATTATGTTCCCCACACTTTGTCATTATGTGACTTATTAATACGTCGCTAGACTGATTCTGAAGGACTTGTTACCTCTAGGGATGTCATTCAAACTCCTGTCTTTTATCAAATGTAGGACATCAGAGTACACTAAAATTTTAGGCTAGCATAAGAGACAAATATGGCACTAAAATTTGTCTTAAAGAAATGCATGCTGAAACATATTACCAAACTACTAAGCAGAGAATAACTGATATACTAAACAATATATCGGGCTTATTCAGCTGTTCAGACTTTTGCAGAATGCCCTGGTTTTTGTCTCATATTTTTGGGCTGTTCATCATAAAAATTTGTGGTTTTCTGGATTGAAGTAATTAAATAATGACACACATTTGACTTTCAGATTTTATATCATTCAGAAAATGTATGCTATACCAAACCTGCTATTCTAGCAACTTTATGCGTTGATAAGAGTAATATTTAAAATCTGGCCATATTTTGGTCCTTTGCCCCCCCCCCCTCTAATTATTTTAGGCTTTGTCCCGATTTCTTGTGCTAACAGGTTGAGAGGCATGGAAATGGGCTGCTATCTAATTCAGTTGTAAAAACTATGCCCAGGATTCAGAGACATTTAGTGCACTACACAGTGAAAATTAGTGCAGGCAGCAGCAATGAATAGGGTGTGGGCAATATAGTGGTGGGTAAAGTAGTGCAACATACAGTGTTTGCTAATGAACGCATAGGGACATGGAGATGAGAAACTCTAAGTACATGAACCAGCAGGTGTATATAAATGAGCTCACCCAAAATGGCTACCCAGTTCAGAAACAAATAAAATGAGTGCACCATTCAGTGGTGTATACTGATTTTCACACATAGACTGATGGCGTGCATGAGGGAAACACTGCTTGTACCAGCAGCAGCTACAGCTCAGCAACATGTACTAACAGCTTCCATCAGAGAGGAGCCCTCAGTGTTGCATGTTGTAGCCATCTTTGCCATCATAAGAGATACCCACAGCAAGTGACATACCACCGGCTGAGTTACCAGCAAACCAGACCATTTCCTTGTGGTCAAGGAGATGGTAAGGGGCCTTGTCAAGCTTTGTTACCCAAAAGTAGAATTAAGGGCAATTTATTGTATGCGCATTCTTGTGGATATTAATGTATGTGTAACTGTGGACACATTATGGATGTTGCAGGTATTAGCCTCAAGAATCCAAAATCCTTTCCTCAACATTATGCTGCAGCATTTGCAGGAGCATGTTTAATTCCCTAGGACTGCAGAGGAAAGAACCAACACCATGTGGGCAATTTATGACATTGTCCATTTACCTGAGGTCCTTGGAGCCACAGATTACACATGCAATACCATGAATGCTTCACCTGGTCTATTCATTAATACATATACAATTTTCCTTTTAACAATTACCATTTACTCTGGCATTGCATAAATTGCTCAATTCCTGTCTTCCCTTAAACCTTGCTCCTCCTACTGAACATTATTCTGTATGTACTGTTCCCACAAATTCAATTTACTTCTATGTAATCTCACTACCTTGGTCACCTTCTTGCCAATAAATATTATTGTTCAACAATGGCCTATACTAGGCCCCATACTTTTCAACATATTTATAAATGACTTGTACAAAAACTGCTACCCTTGTTATATGCTAATGACATGACCCAGTTCCCTCTGTCTAAACTCCAAGACCTTACACAACAATCCTTCTTATCTATTGAAACATGGCTAAATAATTCACAACTATGTCTGAACCCTAAAAAAACTAAACTACTGCTCTTCACTCCAAAACATACCTCTACCAAAACACTATTCACTATTGTCTCTGCCAACATCTTGATAGAACAAGTAACACAAATTTACTGGCTGTCATCACAGATGACCAGCATACCTCTCAACCTCTTAGTGCAAGAAATCTGGACAAAGCCTGACAAAATGGGAGTTAAAAGCCCAACAACAGGGACATTTCAAATATTGCTCTTAGAAACTTAGAAATTTGCTAGGGTAACAGGGTTTGTGTTGACATACATTTTGTGAAGGATTTGAAATCTGAAACTCAAATGTATATCATTATTTAGAGACTTCAATCCTCAGATCATCCCCACTGATTTGTCAGAAGACCGTACATTTAATGATGAACAGACCAAAAATATGAAGAAAAATTTAGACATTTTGCAAAAATCTGGACAGCTGAGAGGTATGATGACCAGTTGAAATCTGACCACCAGCACATTATTAAAAAGGTTATCAAAACCTAGTTGCATTATACACAGTAAAACCTTATCTCACTGACATAGCCAGAACATGTATTGCCTCTACTTTCTATCTGCCATCTCTGTTCTATGCTTCCTCAAACTTCACTAACCTCCAAGTCTAACAACTGTCCAAACTTAAACAATGTTATAAGAAAATAGCCAAATTTACAGTACACTATAATAAAATAACACACCATTTGCCTACTCCTCAAAGAATTAAACTGGTTAAAACTACCACAATACCTAGCTCTTTCTCAGTTAGCCACAACAAACATATTTTTCTATAAGCCAGAAAATTGCCCAGCCCTTAACAACACTGCTCCAGGTTGAGTAGAGATGATATGCCCTTGATGAAACCAAACAGAGTTTAATCCAATGTTTCACGGTTTTCTATGTCCTTATTAATCATTTCCATGATAATTGTTTGAATGGCTTCACAAATGAGACTAGTCAGACTTATAGGTCTGTAGTTCCCAGAGTGTGTTGATGACCGAAGAGGAGTGACTGTTGCAGTTCTCCATTCACATGGCACAAAGCCTGCCTGGAAGCTATGGTTAAACAGTGACTCCAGTGGTCCCCATAAATCATGTTTCAGGCTACTTAGGAGGTATTCTGGAATATTACTTGGGCCCATCAATGCAGTTTTTTTGGTGTTAGAAAGCACGTCTAGGACCTGTGATAGTTGGGAGGAGTATGTCTGATGATATTTCCTGGGGGTGGATGGGGAGGGAGTAGAGTGAAACTGAAGATGAATTTGTCAGCCAGAAGATTTGCTATATCTTACAGCTTCATGTAGATGGCTCCATTTACAATCTGTTCTGCACACTGCTGTGTGCTGCCTTTGAGAGTTTGGACATAGCTAATGAAAGCCTTTTGGTTGTCTTTTGCCTAGGAGGCTATCTTAAACTCAAATTATGTTTTAGTAGCCTTAATCTGCCCTCTTAGTTTGTTGTTTAGGTTGATGAAGGTGTTTTTATCGTGCTGTGATGTAGCACTTACTAATATTTTCCTTTTATTGCACAGCTTGTTAATGTTTGGATTCCACCAGGCTGGTTTGTTTTTTGAGTTTTTTCTGAATTTATTTCTGGTGGGCACAGCTGTCTCTGTTTGTTTATTGATATGATTGTCCAGGGTGTCTGTGAACAATTCTTTATAGTCACCAATGTTCTCAGGGTTTGTGGGGGCTAGAAAATTTTGACAGGTTGTCACTTAGTAGTAGGAAGTTTACCATAGAATAGTTCCTAAATTTTATAGGGTTAGCTAGGGTCACAGAAATAATACTTATTATGAAACAGACAGCTCTAGGGTCTGACCTTACCAGACAGGCACTACAGTATGGGGTACAGTGCTCTCCCATGTTTGTGAGTACCGGATCAAATATGTTTGCACCCCTAGTGGGTGTATGGACTATCTGGCCCAAGGTGTTTGTGTTTATAAAGTCCACGAGTCCCTGGACTTGTAAGTTTGAGATTGTGAAAGTATCCCAATTTATAGTGGGGGTAGTTGGTTCATGGAAGGTGACCTATAGCTTGCAAGGATATAATATGGGACTTTGCCTATGGAAATCTGGACATGGAGATGCTCAAATGCATTATCCCGTCTGACCGTCTTGAGATTAGTTTTTTGTTGATATAGATTGAGACACCTTCACCATTGATCCCTGCTGGAGCAGTAGCTGACCTAAAACTGTAAAAGGCATTGTAGGCCTGCACTGCCAGGGTGCTCTCCACAGCTTTAAACCATGTCTCAGTAACAGATGTCCATATTCTCAAGGATTTGGAAAGCCTGTAGGGAGTGGAGTTACTTATTTAAGCTCCTGGCATTGAGCAGAAGCACCTTTAGATTGCCTTGGGTTGGTTTTGCTATGTTGGAAGTTTTGTAAATTTGGCATTACCTAAGAAAGGCAATATGGGGAAGGACAATATTTTAGTCAATATTTGAAAGCTTAGAGGAGATAGGTGCAGATCATCCTTGGCAAAGTGAAGTGACATGTTGACCCTATCCTCCCATGCTGACAAATAGTGTAACCCCTTGAAATGTCACCAGAAACTATGACAATTATTAAAGTCAATCATCTTTTGTTCATATTGTGGCATCATACTTGGTAAAGACAGAATGCCGCCCAGTGCTAGACATATACCAGCCTAGGACACATAGTCTGACAGCTCCATAATGTCTCTCTTCATATAGTCCAGTGAAATATGTCTTAGGTCATTTTTGCCCACATGGACTATGACTGAGTCATACTGGTACTTGTGGTCTAATGACTTGACTTGGTAGATCCTATTCCCTGATAGACAGCTGCCATGATTTTCTCCTTATTTAGCATGGAGTCTCCTATCACTAAAATTTTAGGTAGTGTGTTGGCTTGTCTTATGGACTTTTTAGTTGAGAATCCAAAGGGTGTGGCTGTATGTGTTGTATTGTGTTTGGTGCTATTTTGATGGAGTGCTTTTGGGGTTGCTGAGGATTCCTTTTGTAGGATGAAGTGCCTCAGCATATCTTGGTGTATGTGTTGGGTCAGTGAGAAGTAGATGTAATGGATGTAATGTTTACATTACTGACAACCCAAATTATTTTGAATACTTTTATATGAGAGTCCTGCGTCCAGTAACATTGTGCAATTACATCTCTCGCATACTGTATTCATTTTCCTAAGGATTAGTTGGTTGTCAGTGAACATTAGAAAATTCCTACATTGTCTCAGGCTGCGTATATCTACCAAACTGGTAGCAGAGAAATTGGGAAAGTGCTCATCCATGGTGTCAGGTCTTTTTAGGTGAACTACAAAGGGGTGGTACATCAGGGGTTTACAGCAGGCTAACTTGGGTACTGTTAAGGTAGAAACTACAGCTAGGCTATGTATGACTGAATTTGTGCAGCAACGTTCTTCAGTGCACAAACAAGATGCTCTTTGTGCAACCGAGTACTGGTTAAAGTTACAGGAGATGTTTTATAGGGAGAGTTTAGCTTCTAAGTGCCTGTGTTAATACAAGGCACGCTAAATGCCACTGAGTGATGAGCAGCGGAATTTACAGACTCAAAAAAAGTGACTAAACCAACTCAAAAGCCATCTGGTGAATAAAACAATCTCACTTTAAGCCTCTCCCTGTGTTTCCCCAAGTCTGACAGACCAGGCTACCTGTCTACTACCACTAGAATTGCAGTCCCACTCTTCCTAATGTAAAAACACACTTTAGTTAGCCAAAATTGAAAACATAACAGAAACAAATCAATCAAGTGGCTACAACAAGTGATTACAAGGCAATTTTAAAGCAAACATACCAGCAATGAACAGCACACACTTTAAGGCTAATCAAAGCACATTAGCAGCATCTAGACCAAGGAAAAGCAAATGCATTTTACATTGTAAAATCTGCAAATTCATTTTATTAGCAGACCCCGAAATACAGCATTGCAATTTGCTAAGAAATTCCAAATGGTTTTCAGTAACTCACAGGGATACTTCACTTTCTAGGTACTCTAATTTACAATGTGCTAAAACAGAGGCACTCCCCCCTTTAAGAGTCAATCTACCTTTACAAGACAACCCTTATGTACTCAGAAGTACACAGTGTAGATCAGAGTATGCAATATACCTTTAAAAAGCTTTCCAGTAAGTCAGCACATGCATATAAGTACTGAGCATGTGCAAGCAAGAGTGCCATTTTGAGTAAGCAGCCACATTGAGAGGATGCAAGTATGTAGTCAGTTAGTTAGTATAATAGTTTGTTTAAGTTTAATGTTCCTGCCATCCATCCTGATGTGTCTGTATACAATAAACTAGTTAAATGAACACCCAAGCCCCGATGTCTTCTTAATACACATTAGAAGAGCAACGCACGGGGCAACAGTTTTATTCGCCCACCATTTAAAACTGTTGTAAGTAAGACAGGCTTCTCTAGACTGGGACCTGCTACCTGGAAAAACCTGCCTCCAGACAGCAGAAATCTAGAAACCATTAAAAGTTTCAAAAGATACACTTTAAGAACATCTCTTTACTGACTCTACCTGCAATTGCTATCATGACAATGGTTAGGTAACTTACCATCTCATGTCATGAATACTTTAGTACATTTAATAAACTTTTCTCAGTCTCTCAATGTGGCATCTTATACGCAAATATTTCACACGTATCTAGAAGTTTATGTATTATATGTATGCTGTACTGTATTTTATGCATATCTTAGCTTGTATTTTGTACATACCTTTTTTCAATGCAGTCTGACTCTATCTTTTAATGTTACTCTATGTGCATTAAATTCTAAATGTTGCTATGCACTCATTTTGAATATAATATTGTTGAATGAAAGACTGTGTTGTATTTTCTACTCTCTGAGCTCAGGTCTTAGCTGAAAATGGTCAGAAGGGCAGTCCACTTACCTGGTGAATGAATAGCAAATAAAACAAATAAAAAAAATTGATGAACTGCAGAAAAATGCAGTAAGTAATTTGAAAATACAACAGCAATCTCCAATAGGTCACTCTGCTCCTTCTCTCACCAGGAGCACTAATCTCAAGTTAATTCCTGAAAAGCAGTTCCCATACTCTCTCATGATTGGTAGTCTAGTCCCAGATGTTACAGATTTCAAAAGTAAACTGGAAAGAAGGGAGTAACAAACTGAATACTGCAGTGTACACTAACCGAGTGGGGTGATATGAAACAGAGGTTAAGGGGAAGGCCTCCCAGTTTGACCTTTCAGTGTCCAGTAGAAAGTGTAGATAAGATAAGAAGGGGAGGAGCTTTTAAAATTAAATTTACAGGAGGACCAGGCAACTCAAAACCCACCTAATTTAAAAAGTGCAGCAGAAATTGGGCAGGTGGGTGGGGGGAAAAACTTCAAGCTTATAGATTTCTCAAAACAGGAAACAATAAGGAAATAATAGCAGTAAATAAAATGCACTAACAGAACAGACATGGTAGCTCTAAATGGCTATGAAAGTAAGTGCGTAACTCTCAACCTCATGAAATCTAGACAAAGCCACAAATAATGGGGGGACAAAGGCCCCAATATAGAGACGCATTTTAAATATTACACTTACAAACTTAGAAAGTTGTTAAAATAACAGGTTTTGCATTAGCATGAATTTTCTGAAGGATATTAAGTCTGAAAAATCAAACGTCTGCCTTTATTTCCTCATTATTTCTCCGTGATTTGCCAGAAAACTACAATTGTATGAGAAACGAACCAAAAATATGAGTCAAAAATCTGGACAGTTGAGAGCTATGGCAGACACAAAAAAAGAAAATAAAATTACTGCTCTGTCTTCTTTTCTGATTTTAAAACTCCAGCAATGAGCCAAACACTGATTGATTGCAAATGTAGCCCAAGTCTTATTAGAAGACCAGGCCAAGCTAATCTCATACCTCTCAATCTCTTAGCACAAGAAATCTGGACAAAGCCTAATATAACGGGGGGAGCAAAAGTCCCAAAATAGGGACAGATTTTAAATATTGCTCTTGTAAGTTTAGAAAGTGGTTAGAATAATAGGTTTTGTGTTAGCATGCATTTTCTGAAGGATATGAAGTCTGAAACTCAAATGTATATCATTATTCCGTGGCTTCAATCCTCAGTGATTTGCCAGAAAAATGCAAATTTATGAAGAATAGACCAAAATATGAGACAAAAGTCTAGACATTCTGCAAAAATCTCTACAGTTGAGAGGTATGCATGTGTATATCAATCAAGGAAGCACAATAAACAATGAAAAACAAGTGAAATCTGAAGGCCAAGTGTTAAAGTTTCCCTAGATCAGGAGTATATCAAGCTCTCACCTAGACAGAAAAGCAAATCACAACACAGACTGCCCTAAAACAACGGCCTACAGATTTCTCAAAACAGAAAATAAAAGCAGTAAATATAAAACTTTACCTATCATATCAATGGATCTGCCACATACCAGTAGCAGAGCTAGGGCGGGGCAAGAGGAGCAACCACCCCTGGCTCAAAGTGTTGGGGGAGCGATCAACTGATCCTGAGCTCTCTTCGACTTTTAAAAGCTGGTATTGCATTTGTGGTCAAACCGGAATGCTGCAGTGCTCCATGTGTGGTCTAAACTGAAGTTATTGCTTGCTACAGTTTAAAAGTAAAAAAAAGTATATTTTTAACTAAAACCTGAGTGCTGTAGCACTCCATGCAGGCAGGGTACAAACTATAGTACTCATGTGCTGTCATTGCTATTCATCTCCACCACTACATTTCTAATATAAACCGTATGACAGCTATACATATATATATATATATATATATATATATATATATATATATATATATATATATATATATATATATATATATATATATATATATATATATGGGTCCCCTTCACATGGTTGACATTTCACAATGTCAAAACCCATATGGCCGAGACCATATGATCGACATTTGAAATGTCGTCCATGGGGAACTGGCATCTCCGTACAGCGTGGAATGGAAAGATTTCCATTTCCACACTGTAGTGCGATCTCGGAGTTGGTATGTTAAAGTTACGGGGTGGGGGGGCAGAACCCCCGAGGGGGTGCAGCTAGCATCTTTAAAGTTTTTTTTTTTATTTTATTTTTGTCTGCCTGTATGTTCGACATTTCAAATGTCGATCATATGGTCTCGGCCATATGGGTTTCGACATTGTGAAATGTCGATCATATCAAGTAGACCCATATATATATATATATATATATATATATATATATATATATATATATATACATAATTGTCTCTGAACCTGCTTTATACTCCACCTCCTAACTACAATATTAACATTTTCTGTCCTATGAAGTTCCTTCCCTCACCTCCATTTCTTTGAATTTCTAAGCACTAATCACATGCTGCATTACCTATCGGACAAGCTCACTAATACACCTCTTCAAATGTTTAATGTTCAACATTTACCAAAATAAAAGTATCTATTATGCGATAACAGTTGTCTCTGTACTTTCATATGAATGCAATTTAATTAGCAGATGTATGTGTAATTGTTAATGTGCATTACTTAATGGATGGTATTCATAGTCATTTGAACAAATGCAGTAGGGTTATCCCTGGTGTTTATGAATATACATAGTGAAGGCAAGATTCATAGAGGTCATTTATACTAATGTGAAAAGCCTTAAGTATAATCAGTTAAAAATAAGAAATTTTGTAAAGCAGTGTATGCTAATAAGGTGTTCTTGCAATTCATAGTCCAATACCTGTGTGGTAATCCATTTTTGAAAACAATGTTTCACCTTTGATACCTGAGTTGTAATCCACGAACTTGCCCCCAGCCATCTCTTCAGTAGTTTGTGCAAGTAAGCACAAGCAATTCCCTGACACACACATTAATTATTTCTCCCAGCAATCCATTCAGTAGCGTGTATAAGTATGCACAAGCACTAAAATGACGAAAAATAAATTACTTTGCCAGAGATCACTTCAGCAGTCTGACCATGTATGCACAAGCACTTCACTGACACAAAGTGAAACATTCCCCCAGAGATCTATTCAGTATGTTCACCAAGTATGCACTAGCACCAAAATGATACATTTCCCCCATCAATCCCTTCAGCAGTATATCCAAGTATGTACATACACCAAAATGAAACATTTTGTAAGTGATCCTTTCAGCAATTTGTCCAAATATGCACAAGTACCAAAATAAAACATTTAAGACTCCAAGCTTCTTATAAAGTCGTGTAACAAGTCCAAGAAATGAAAAACAAAATGACAAAACGGCAATAAAAATATAAATACTCTTTAATAAAACAAAAAACAACCGGTAAGCGCTTTCATTCACATAGAACTTCTTCAGACCTAGTTGTATCACAAAAAACACTGCATTTAAATGTTAAAATGTCACGTGACTACTACAATAACAATGCTTTAACCCTTTCTTGCATAAAACTACTTTAAAATTTTCTCTTTCATTCATACCTGGATCAGCATCTGTATTAAGCCTTACATGCCAGGCATATTCCTTCCAATTTAGGCCATATTCTGCATCCCATCTTTTTACTGCAATTATAATAAACCTAAACCCTACTTTAATATTATTATGAACATTTACAACATGTCTTGCTAAGGCATTTGTTAAATCTAATTTATCCACAGCCCTAAGATGTTCATAAATCTACGTATTGTTCTCCCTATATAAAATCCATGACAAGAATTACATAATACTAAGTACACAACAAATTTAGATTTACAATTATAGTTACTCCTTACATTGATAGTATAATAACCTTGTTGCCTGAATAAACAAACGTACAATAATTACAGTCTTCACACTTTGACGTCCCATTATAACTAGAAATAACATCATATTTTTTGGTTTCAAAAAAATCTTTTAAACTTTTCCCTCTTTTAGTAACAAAAATATGCCTCTCACCTATCAGTTTATTTATCTCTTGGAATTTTTTTAAACATTTCCTATTCATAATGACTTGCTTAATACTGAATAAATCCACTGAATTATTCAATGTGCAACATAAATTGTATTCCAAATTTGGCCCATTCTCTTTCATATCACAAGGTATCCCCTTTTCCCTAACCAATAAAATCTTGGCTATAGCCTTATCTATAAAAAACATGGGATAACCTTTAAAAAAATTTTTTTTTTAAATTTCACATTCTTCTAAAAAAATAATCATCTTTGTCAGTAAGCCTGTTTATTCTATCAAACTGGCTGTACACAATATTATTTTTTTAATTTTGCACTGTGCATACTATTATACTCCAGATAACTATTACTCTGGACATCTTTTTTGTATATTTTTACTAAGATCTTGTCACTTTTCTTATATACAGTAAGATCCAGGTAATTTATACTGAATTTGTTTCTACTGAAAGTAAACTTCAAATAACTAGAGACAGAATTTAAATAATCACAAAAACTGAGTAGTTCCATTTCAGAACCCACCCACAAAAAAAACAAATCATCAATAAAACGCTTGTAAAAATAAATATTCACAGCAAATCTAGAATTCAAAACATGCTCCCTTTCCCAACTAGTCATAAACAAATTGGCATAACTTGGGGCCATAGCTGCCCCCATAGCCACACCTTTACATTGCTTAAAATATCAAAAGTAAAAAAATATATAAGATAATATCACATCCAATAATTCAGATAACAGACTGATTTCCTCCACAGCAAAACCTGAACAACCTCTCAAAACTTCTGTAACTCTTTCAATTCCCTCATCATTAGGAATTACAATATATAAAGAACATACATCTGTAGTGACTAACCATGTATCTTTTCTTACAGAAATGCTTTTTATACATTGCATAAATTCAAATGAATCTTTAACATATGATTCAGCTGTAATAACTGCTCTTTGTAAGCATCTATCAACAAATATAGCCATGGACTCTGTTTCACTCCCACCATTAGCCACCATAGGCCAAAAACTTGGCTCATCCAAATTCTTATGAATCTTGTGAAGGCCAAAAAACTTTCCCAATCTAGGCTTCTTAATACAAAAAAACTCAGCCAATTTATTATTGATTCTTCCTTCAACTGCTCATTCCTCAATTAATGAGTCAATAAAATTATAACTTTTGTCAATTTCATCCCAATTCACTTCACAATAAAAACCAACATCTGATAAAATATCAAAAATACTTTCTTTATAAAAAACATAGTCTATGACAACCACAGTGTTACCTTTATCAGCTTTAGTAATTTAGACATCTTTATCATCAATTAACATCTGTAAAGCATTTTTCTCTTTCATAGACATGTTATAAAAAACATTTTTACTTTTACAAGCTAATAAATCCCTCACTTCTTTTTCACATGTTAATAAAAATGCCTCTAACTCTGGCCTCAAAGGAGGATTGAAAACGCTGATTTTTTTAAAAAAATATTGTTGACATGTAATACCATGAAAAAAACATTTCAAATTGATTTTACGCACAAAACCCCTCAGAGAATTAATAACAGATACAATATTAGTCCTAGAAGATGGCACAAAATTAAGTTGTTGTTGTTTGTCTTTTCGGCTTTTCCTGGTTAGAGGTTGCCACAGCAGAACTCCGATCCGCTAATGATTGGCAGTAGATTTTTTTATGGTGCCAAGTTGCCAGCCCGACGTCCAACCTTCAACAAAGGCACACCCATTCACGCATGCCTTTCGAACGCCACTCGACCTACTTAAAACATTCATTTGTTCTGAATTTAGAGCAACAGAAGATAGATTATCTATCTTAAAATTCAAGTTAACAGCACCTTTGTTTAACGGTTGTACTACTGATTTCTCTATGTCTTTCCATTTTGAGCATTGCAGGATTTGGCTGCTTGCTGACAACAGCAGTGTTCATTCACACTCCAGTAGGCATTTCCCCTGATGTTTCTTTGTTGTTGAAAAACTTATTTTTTCCTTTGTTGTTGAAAAACTTATTTTTCTGCCCGTACCCTTGGTTTTTCTGTGCCCATGACTATTTCCTCAGCTGGAAGGACGTTTTCTTCACTTCTACTTGTGCCCAAGTTCTTAAACCTGTGCCTCCATCCTGATACACATCGACACACTGGAAAACCTGTTTGGTATGTCCATCATTTAAGCAGTCAATAACCCTGTTATCATTTACATCGGTAGAATGCCCCTCTTCTGTTCTGCTTCCCTTAGCTGCTCTGTTCTCAGTTACCTGGTCACACTCTACATTACAATCCACAGTAGTAATGGCTGCTTCCAAAACAGACTGATTAACATACAGCCTCTTTTCGTAATCCACATCATCTCGACAGAATTTCTTTAGTTTCCTTTTTTGCTGCATTTCGTTCTCTTTATTCAGTTTTACTTGTATGAGTTCCACCCCTGACTCAAAATTAGTTGGAGAAATCTTTTCTTTAAGGAAATTATATAAGTTAACCACACTGTCATTTAAGTTAGCCAATTTATGCCTCGCATCTTCAAGCAGCAGCTGAACATATTGCAGACCCACGCTTTCATTCAGCGCTTTCCACATAATCAGTAATTCATCTGAAACTACTTCACCAGCAGGCATATTGTGTACTCTGAGCCCTCTTGGGACTCTTTTAGCTTGTAAAGAGGCTTCATAGAAAAGACTGTTCCATTGCAACCTTTTTACTTCCAAAAAATTATTTTCAAGTAGATTAAATTCACTTGTATAGTTGGGACTGTTATCTGATTGGCTTAACTCTGGGGTTCGTCTCTCTGTGATGAACGGATTCGCTGGATGCGACAGACAGTCACCAAGCAGTTTATCCGTTAATGCAACATTACCCTTCGGTGCTTTGTTGTCAGATAAACTATCCTTTTTCTTGGGAACAGCTCCTAAGTCAGATACAATCATAGAATTTGCCCCTTTCGATGATTTGTCTAAGCCACCCTTTTCAACAACACCCTTGCCATTATCAAGCAGTGTATTACTTGAAGTGTCATACAATGTAAAGCCAGAAGGTATAACCAGGAAACTAGAGTTCTGCTGTTGTTGGGAAAACATATTGGGCAAATTGCCATTAGAAAAAAACATATTAATCCAAATAAGACTCCAAGCTTCTTATAAAGTCATGTAACAAGTCCAAGAAATGAAAAACAAAACGACAAAACAGCAATAAAAATATAAATGCTCTTTAATAAAACAAAAAACAACCGGTAAGCGCTTTCCTTCACATAGAACTTCTTCAGACCTGGTTGTATCACAAAAAACACTGCATTTAAATGCTAAAAGGTCACATGACTACTGCACTAACAATGCTTTAACCCTTTCTTGCATAAAACTACTTTAACATTTTCTCTTTCATTCATACCTGGATCTGTATTAAGCCTTACTTGCCAGGCATATTCCTTCCAATTTAGGTCATCTTCTCCATCCCATCTTTTTACTGCATCAACTACTTGGTCGATTATAATAAACCTAAACCCTACTTTAATATTATTATGAACATTTACAACATGTCTTGTCAAGGCATTTGTTAAATCTAATTTATCCACAGCCCTAAGATGTTCATAAATTCTACAATGGAAACTATGTATTGTTCTGCCTATATAAAATCCCTGACAAGAATTACATAATATTAAATACACAACAAATTTAGATTTACAATTATAGTTACCCTTTATATTGATAGTGTAATTCCTAGTACTTAAATAAAACATTTCCCCAAGCAATCCCTTCAGTAGTTTGTCCATGTACACACAAGCACTTAAATACAATAAAGAACAATTCTTTAAGTAAACTCAATAAATGTACCTCCTTTTAAAATGTATGCAGTACATATTCCCTTTTTCACTTCCCCTTGTAAGTCTGTATCCTCCTGGTAAATTTATGGTAAATTGCTGCTTTCTGGACTACGTTCAGAGCCATTTTTCACGTTTAGTATACAAATAAGCTCATATTAAATTCATCTGTATGAATACTGCTGATACCCACACATGCAATGCCCCTTTTCTGCATATTAGCTGCCCCCCTATTGCTTATACCTTAAGTATGTTAGGGTTTTGCAAAAAGGAGCCGTGTTTAACAATATGCCTCCACATTTTCTTAGTCATCTTTAAACACTGCGATTTGCATAACCACATAGTGCCGCTCTTAGTTGATTACCACTATGAAAACATGAAGTCCAGGACGATGAATATCAGCCAATGCCTGCTCATGTATACTGCCGAATGTATGTTTAAAAATGTTTGTAATATGTTGAAGCTTTCCTTACCAGTCCCCTGCTGAAAAGGGTTTTTTTGACTAAACCCAGTCAGACAAACCTGGGAAAGAAAAGCAAAATACATAATACATTCCCCACCTTCCATTATTTTCTACATATGAAACAAGGGCTGTTTCTCTGCAATCAATCTATCAATATATAATCCCCTATATTTTGTACCTTATGCATTTCCCTATACTTGCTGTTCCCAACATTTCTAAGTTCCTGTCTCTACCATTTCCTCCATACTTCTATGATGAACAGTGTTGTCACTTTGCTGTGTATATTCTCAGAGGTCTATCTGATGGCTGCTATGGCTCTTCTTGTGTAGAACTTGCATGAGATACAGCTATCTGACACTATTCTGTCTGCATGAGGAAGCAATGGCTAAGTAGCAGTAACTTGCTTTCCTTGTGTCATGTGTCAAATTGTCACATGCCCTTGCACAATGCTGCTCCATTCATCAGGCAGCCAAACATTACTTCTCCTCTTAAGCCTTTGCTTCTGCTTAACTATATGGTCCTTTACTTGGACTGATGATGATGTTCAAAGATGAATACTTGTCTGATTAGCTATGTGGCTCCTCATCCAGTAACCCCTTCAGAAATTTGTTGTGCAGTGCGGGTCTATGTTCGCACATCTAAATATAAATTACAGGGAACAGCTGATAATCAAATGTTAAACAAAAAACTTTAACGCAACAGTGAAAAATAATTCATCAAATAGCCATAGTTGGCCAACAACCAGGAAGTACCGTGATGCATAAGATAAGAGAAGAAAATCTTTTTTTTTTATTTGCTTTATTCCCCACTGTAGTGCAATCTTGGAGTTTGTATATGTTGTTAAAGGGGTGTGGGAGGCAGAGTCCCCCACCTTGGTTGGTTACATTCATGATATTGGCCAACAATGGCCATTCTGTTAATAATTTTTCGCTGTTAAGCTTTTTTTTATTACCTTAAACTTTCACAGTTTAACATTCAATTATTAGCCGATAGCTGTAATTTTTTTTCGATGCGTGAATATAGACCTGTGCATTGCTTGGCTATGAATCCCAGTCTATGTGCAAGCCATGATAACAGCAAATACCAGGATGGTTCCACAGTATACCAAACTTCCTTAAATTAAATTTGGAATGAAGTTTATTAAGGTATTCCACATACAAACCTCAATTCCAATGTATTAATCTGCTTATAACTTAGAAAGGGCACAGGCAGATCTTGTGATATCAACCAGCAATTTAACAGCCACTATTTATATACAGAAAAATCCACTTTCCACACAATATTCAGACACTAATTCTACTTTTTTCACAACCGATTCATGTAGAATCCTACATACAAGCATTTACAGAAATTCCAAAAGAAAAAAAAAAGATGCTAAAAAATTTAAATATATGTGAAATATATCACAAAGGGGCACTTTCATGTTGTGAAATTTGAATGCATATCTGATGTAATGGTACCTACTTTGCCAGTAAAATTTGTCTGGTAAGCAGGTGGAGGAACATCGGTGAAACTTAGCCTGCCACAAGTTCTAAAGCCTGTATTTCACATATGTGAATGCTTACAGGCAGTAAAATGATTGTAATGCTCATGGTTTTGTGCATCCGCAGTTTCAGGAGAAAATTTACTCTGCCACCTTTGTCAGTGACAGAGATAGCATTGGTGCTGGTAATGCTGAAGCAACAGTATTACCTCCTATCCACTCTAGATTGCTTTAGCAGAAGGTGTGACTGCTGTAAAGTGTTTCCAGGGCCATTCAATCTCATAACACAGGAAGTGAACCATTTCAAGCCTAGGAGGGCACAAATGTTTCCAGATGGACCAAAAGCAGACTAAGTCCTCATCTGCAAGATAAAGCACAAAAGCGAGACAGACCGTAGAGCAGTGCAAAGAGGTGTTCACAAAGCAGTACAAATTGACTCACATTTCCAGCAGCCTCCACTGAGTCATTGACCACAATACAAATTGACTCACATTTCCAGCAGCCTCCACTGAGTCACTGACCACAGTACAAATTGACTCACATTTCCAGCAGCCTCCTCTAAGTCACTGACCACTACCAACACTATTGGTGACTGATTGCAAGAGACAGATGTTTCCTTAGGACAGGCATTAAGGCAATATGTATGCTGTATCCCCTGCAACAAGAGGTATTCCAGACTATTCCAGACCAAAAAAGTCACTGAAGCTAAAATAAAAACTATAGTTGAGCTCAAGGGCTTATGCTACTAGTAAAAATGTGTATGTTATTGGAAAAATGCAGCATTCCTCTGCTTGTGAGCTTCACTTCTGCAGTTATGAACATAAACAGACAATGCAAAAAGCAAGGAGAACCAGATTTTACAATGCAAATTAAAGGAAAAATTAGAAGTGACTGGAAGTTTGTAGTTTTGTTAGAGGTCTGCTGAGTGTGTTGTAGGGAAGGTATTACTAAAATCTGGCAAGCAGCTAGCTACCTAGCTTAGAGAAAAGAATGACTGTGGGAAAGCTGCGAGGCAAGGTCAGATGATAACACTGCTGTGAATCAGCCAGTTAACTGTGCAAATTTAAATCATCTATTTAAACCTAGGCATGATTTTGGTAAACAGCAAAGTTGTTAAGTGTTAGGGTGTGTGTGTGTGTGTGTGTGTGTGTGTGTGTGTGTGTGTGTGTGTGTGTGTGTGCGTGTGCATGCGTGTGCACGTGTGTATGTGTCTGTGTGTGTCAGTGTTTGCGTGTTTGTGCACTTGCACATGAAAACATGCATGCCTGTATGTGTGTGTTTGTATGCGTGGATATTCAAACTAAAACTAAAGAAAATAACTATCTTGAGGAATGGAAGAAGAAAATGAGATAATATTTTTGTTAACAAAATTGCATCAAATAAAAAAAACAGGATTCTTGACAACTCTGGCAACTCATAACTCTATCTGAATACCACCCCTTCCCCTAAATGACTCGAGTGCTTTTGTCACATTTCAGTTCCCCTGGCATGTCCATAGTTACATCCAAATTTAGACTTCTTTCACATAAGATACAAACAAGCTAACAAAAAGCAGTGCATGGGCTCACAACATATCAACGCTAAATACAGAAACATCCCAGAAGAGAGACAGTGTGTGCTTTGCACTCACAAGTTACTGATGTTTTGTGGGAAGAAGTTCAACAGCACAAGGTGTACATGAATTGTGTCACAATCCTAAAATATCACAACACTCTAAAGCTCCCAAGACATTGCATACTGTGTCGAGTAAATGAACAGTGATAAAACATATCAGACACCTGAAACATGCAAATAACAGATTGTTCTTGGAAATTAATATGAAATAGGACTTCTTAAGTATTATACATGGTTCCACTATGACTAGACAAAACCAAATGTACCAAGGATCAGAATCCCAGAACTGCATTCGCAAAAAGAAAAAAAAAAACTACCGAAAACCATTTTAAGTGTTGTTTGCAGGGGGCAAACCCCTGCAACCCTGAGGACAAGCCCCCCCCCTCCCACACACACACACACACACACACACACACACACACACTCACACTCCCCAAATTTTACATACCAACTCTAGAGTCACATCAACTCAAAGAAGGGGAAATTCCCCCTAAAAAGGACATCACTGTCGTCACAACTCACCAACAGTGATTTACTATGGAGGAAATCTGCTTGTCAATGTGTTGAACCTCTGGCAATTGAAACTTGAGTGTTCAATCTTTTTCCACCAGTAGATTGCCCATTATACATAGCTATTTATACCCAGTGCTATGGCTCTAAAGTTTAACTTGTCTTCTGGTCTGGTGTTCGTCAGTCATTTCAGAGTTACTGCTACTTAGTTAATACCTTCACACAGAGAGTACAGAAGCAGGAGCTTCTAACCCTTTTGTTCTACTACTTGTTTTTCAGTAGGCAGTTGTGGGGCAGTTGTGGTACCTTGAAACTAACAAACAGAAAATCTTGCATGACCATGAGCTCTCATCATCATCATCTTTTGGCTGTTCCCGTTAGGGGTCGCCACAGTGGATCATCTGTTTCCATTTCTTCCTGTCCTCTGCATCTTGCTCTGTCACACCCACCACCTGCATGTCCTCTCTCACCACATCCATAGACCTTATCTTAGGCCTTCCTCTTTTCCCATTACCTGGTAGCTTCATCTTTAGCATCTTTTTCCCAATATACTCAGCATCCCTTCTCAGCACATGCCCAAACCAACGTAATCTTGCCTCTCTGGCTTTGTCTCCAAACCTTCCAACCTGGGCTGACCCTCTAATATACTTATTCCTAATCCTGTCCACCCTTGTCACACCCAATGCAAATCTTAACATCTTTAACTCTGCCACATCCAGCTCTAACTCCTGCCTTTTTGTCAATGCCACCGTCTCCAACCCGTATAACATAGCTGGTCTCGCTACCCTCTTGTAGACCTTCCCTTTTCACTCTTACTGGTACTCGTTTGTCACAAATCACTCCTGACACTTTTCTCCACCCACTCCATCCTGCCTGTACTCTCTTCTTCACCTCTCTTCCACACTCACCGTTACTCTGAGCTATTGACCATGAGCTTTACAAACCAAAAACAGAAAAAACAATATAGCTGGCAATGCTGACAAGCATGTGGTGCAACCAGACCGATGAAGAAAAGACAAAACAGAAATACAGAAATAAGCAACCCTCAAAAAGAAAGAAGAAAATTAGAGAAAGGTAAATGATTTAGGTGAAGTAGGCAATACATAACAGTGTTTAACACATCATACTGCAAAATGCAAGAATGTCACTTTGAACTGAAACTGCAGAGGGCTATACAGACTTTGCAAGGAGCTAGACCTTTACAGATTTAAGTGCATGTAAAATCCACAGACTAAAATAAGGGATAAATAACTACTACTTCCTGAACTAATTACTACATACACTGAGGAGTTCCAGACATTCTGTTTGGGTAATCAGACAGCTCCATTACCCATAGTGGTGTACTGAATGAGGGGGGGAACTTCATGGAGCAACTTGAAAATCAGTTGCAATGCCCAGGGTCAGTATGTTATAATGTGTGACTCTCTGTACTACCCACCTGACCGATGACTATATAACTAACAAGAATAGCTTTTTTGTTGTTACAGGCATATCAATATCATGGATATACATTCAGTCTACTCAGTATATATTAACTTTACATTTTCTACAGCACTCTGTCACAGAGGTTTATCTACACTGGATTGTGGGTGCTGGTGAAAGATGCATTCGCAGACTTGGGGTATACATATGTGTTTCACAGGTGTTGCACTGCCAAGTTCCTCCACCATGGGTATAGGCCTGTCTAATGTCAAGGCACAACAATGATGGCAGCCCAAGACCAGCACAACTGGAAGTTGTGTTGGTGGTGGCACACATGGGTAATATGATGACTGTATCCTCTTGCCTTTCTACAGCACAGCTCCTGTGCCTACACAACCTTCCTATCAGTCACAGGATGCCACAGCAGGACAGGATGTGGCTGACATAGCACAGACAACACCCTCCTCTCCAGTGGTAGAGTCATCCTTGGTTATCACTAGCTTCATGCAACATGATGAGGGCAGAAGGGGTCAACTCACTGGTGGCTAGAATGCCATGGATACCACTCCCACTCTTGCTTTCAGTATCTCTATGACTGCTACTCAGCATTTGTGCAAGGACATTATACAGGGACAGGCAGGACCACTGCAGCCACTGCAGAGCTGGTTGGGACTGCATGTATTATGCATAATGACCTGCAGGATGGCCGGACTCATTTATGTAGTATAATGATAAGTCAATGAATGGAGTCTGTATGTTTTAAAGTCCATGTGCATACACTCATCATGGCCAGTACACCTCAACATATAGTGGGAAAGCCCATAATGTGAGGAGGGCATAGTCTAGGTCCTGTAGCACCACCACCTCCACATCTCCATTTAGTGATGAGGGCACTACTGGATATCAGGGAAGCCTACATAGATGTGGGATTCATGCTGAGACCACCTGTAGCACAACCTATTATTTGTGCACATGGACCACTCCACCTATGAACCTATACGTGTGTGCTGTGGACTATGCATCTGACCTTTCCATTAGACAGTGATCCCATGGACAGGGATAAACATGGTTAATACACAGATCTTCTGTGGGTGCAGTAAACCTGCTTATCAGACTCAAGAACAGTGCTGCATCCTCTGATGGAGCTGTGTCCATGCACACTCGCAGAGAGACCCATCAGCATTGTCATTATCTGCCCAGTCACATTAAGCAATGTTAATACCACCCCACCCTGAGCAGTCTTCTAAACTCCCACATTGACCTGTCCATGACACATACAGCCACACACAGCATTAACAAATACATTTGTCTTTTCACACTGTGCACTGTTAACACATCACTATGGCCCTCCCCATCTATGCATATGACAACTGTGCCCTTCCCATTGTACTCTGTTAATGGGTAGCCTGCATCTGATAAACAATGTGGTCAGTCTACACATGTTATAGGGCAGTCTGGGTTTATATTTGCATGCATCATTACTTCTGTAGTATGTTTTGCTTAATCTAGTCCATGGTTATGAACCAGGTGGTGCCTGTAAGCCAGTGCCACAGCATTCAGCACCCACCTGCACCTCATGCAGTCATCCCTTGCAGTTGGCTCTTGCACAGTGTCCTTATCAGCTCTTCCTTTGTTACTGACTCACTGACATCTTCCTCCCAAATGTCTCTCCTCTTCTGTATCTGTTTGTGTAGCAACATGTTAAAATACTTTACTGCATCTTTCAGGGTTATACTGCATTAGATGTCCTTAAACAGTCTGAACACACCTTCTACAATAATTTAGTCTGTGACAGGCAGTGCTATGTGAATTCTCTACCACGGTCTGTGGGTTTCCTATTGGTGTCATTAGCCATGGCTCCAGGGCATATCCGGCATCACTAATCAGATCATCATAAGGGAAATCACCCTGCATAAAGCACTTACATGCTTCACATGTGTGCCAGATGTGAAAGTTATGGGGACTGCTTGGGTGGCCTGATGACACACTGTGTATTGTACACTATATGTTGCAGATCATATGTTGTAGATCATATAACAGTTGATGAACTGGAACTCCTTATAGTTTCTATAGCATTGTCCCTATTCTCCAGCATGTTAACAAGTAGTGGTCATTTGAAGCAAGGACTAAGTTTTTTTTTTTTTTTTTTTGCAGACTTTTTTTTGCCCTGTTGCCTGGAAACCAGCACCTCTCTTGTTTCTCAGCGAGGCCCATTTATTTGTCTTTGATCAAGAAATGGCTGCAAGTGCCATCGTCCCTCCTTAGTAATGGGCTTGCATTATCACATGGTCACTCTACCTTCCCTGTGTAGGTGAGTGCTTCTGTTATTCTACAAAGAAGGCTACGGCTAAGCATATTAGAAAGCTCCAAACACATCTCAGGTTCATTTCTGTGTCTGCTACTTCTCCTTTCCATGGCATTGTGGTACCTCAAAGCCTGCAACAATGTCCAGGATAAGCATATGCATTTTCTCCACATCCGATCCAGCATCTGTCAGAGCTGCAAATCAAGCTCAGATCATCTGCGCTGTTATCAAGGTTTTGTCCCTAAATGCCAATGCAGCTGGCAAGGAATTTGTTTCAAAAAGGACAGGATAGGCGCAGAACTGCCATCTCAGTGACAGGAACCAGTGGTGTTCTGTATAATCAAAAAATTACAGAGAAAAATCAAGCAGCAGCACTCCTAATGCAGTGGGTGTAACATACTGGTGTGTGCTTGTGTCTATATGGAAAAAAAAAATATATATATACATATATATATATATATATATATATATATATATAGATATAGATATACACACACACACATATATATGGATCACCTTCAGATGCCCGAAACGCCAAACCGCCGACACACAAATCACCGACACCAAAAGACCGACAACAAAAAATACTGACAACGCAAAACACCAAATACCATTACACCAACACACTACACGTAAACAACACAGTACACTACATAACATATCCACTATCCCTAACCCAAACCCTAACCCTAAGGTCCGACACTACCGCACACTTACCCTACCTGCACCCTAACCCTAACTCACTTACCCACCACCCCTAACCCCAAGGTCCGACACTACCGCACACTCACCCTACCTGCACCCTAACCCTAACTCACTTACCCACCCCTAACCCCAAGGTCCGACACTACCGCACACTCACCCTACCTGCACCCTAACCCTAACTCACTTACTCACCCCTAACCCCAAGATCCGACACTACCGCACACTCACCCTACCTGCACCCTAACCCTAACTCACTTAACCCACCCCTAAACCCACAGTCCCTCACTATCGCACACACCCTACCTGCACCCTAACCCTAACTCACTTAACCCACCCCTAAACCCACAGTCCCTCACTATCGCACACTTACCTGTCCGCTCCCGAACACTAAATCCTTCACTCTATCGCACACTTACCGAGTCCGTCGGGTTCTCACCTTGTCGGTCATCTGCATTGTCGGTGTTTTCGACCCGTCGGATTCCGTGTCGGTGAAACGTGATTTCGGGCATCTGAAGGTGATCCATATATATATATATATATATATATATATATATATATATATATATATATATATATACACACACACACACACACACACACACACACACACACACACACACACACGTATTGATATAGTTACCTTTCATTACCAACCTACTACATTGAAAACAAATGGCTGAAACAGAATAAGCCAAAAAAAAAAGAAACTAAGTTTTATGTAGGGAGGATGATTATATATGCCATCTCTCAAAACTGTAAAAGAGTAGGGAAAGGGCAAAATCCCACTCCCGCTGTATAGTAATCTCCCTAAGCAAATGTTGGAATCTTGTCATAAACTGGCACTTTGCTAAAGAAAAAAAAAAGCTTACATCCAAAATGACAAAACACACTGAACCCATATACCCCCATGACACACACACACAAATACATATGATTACCTAATAAAACAACGAATGCTCATAACAGCAAAAAAGATAGATCATTTTAGATTGAATCACAAAAAACACAGTTTTATGCAAGGGGTAAGCCCATCCACACTCCCCACATGGGGGCTACACTCACCACACCCTCTGCTAATTATATATATGAAATCCGAGATCAGATAACAGCGGGAAAAGGGCAAATTCCCAGTCCCTGCTGTATCATGATCTTGCACACACAAAAATCGGCAGCTGGCAAAGCAAAGGAAAAGACTGCTCTTTTGAACATTCGATATTTTGAACTGCAATCATATGTACTGTATATGCATGTGTGTCTGTGTGTGTGTACATATATATATATATATATATATATATATATATATATATATATATATATATAGATAAATATATGTAGGTTACGTGTGAATGCACAAAAGGGTGAAGTGCTTTGTGATGCTCAGAAATAAATGAATGTTGATAAAAGTATAAAAGTAAATGAGTGTAAGTGTAAATGTAAATAATGTTGATTCACATTTTAGGTATGCATTTAGTTGTTTGTTGGGGCTATAGTTTATTAGATAGTTGTAGGTGGGTTATGTTTGCATTTTTGGTGGGTTTTATTATATTCATTGTAGTGCTTTTGGGTTGGAGGATCCTTACCACTACTGATTCCCTTAAATAGGGAGGTTTCTATCTTGTCCTAGGTGATGTGGTCATAGAGTTGGTATGGTGTGGGGGCTTGCTCCCCCCCTGCAATAATATGTATGTACAGTATATTTTTAAGTTAGATGTTTTGTGATTTGGCCATATGACTGTTAAGGATTTTTTAAATTTGAAGCTTTTTTCTGTATTATGGTGTTTACTCTTTTTGGTGACTGATATTTCATGATACAAATATATATATATATATATATATATATATATATATATATATATATATATATATATATATATATGGTTTACCTTTGAAATGTTGAGGTCCACTTGTTCAACGCTCAGATGAGCAAAAGTCTGTTTTCAACAGTTTGAATTAGCAAATGACAAAACGCCAAACTCATAACAGCAAATGCGCTGCTGTGAATTTAGCATTCTGAGTGGAGATCGGACTACAGTGGGGATCCAGACATGTACCCTTTCACTCACTGTAGTGCAATCTCAGAGTTAGTATATATAATTAGCAGGAGGTGTGGGGTCACAGCCCCCGATATGGAGGGTGCAGTGGGGCTTGTCCTCCTGCATAACAGTCATCAGAGACATCCAGAAGTGGTGGGGGCTTCGCACAAAGTCGACATTCCTGTGTCAACATTTTTTTTTGTTTACCAGGTTCGTTCTTCTGAGCATTCGGCTTTGCAGTTTACGATATTTCAAGTCAGGCAAGTAAAGAGTTGAACAAGTGTGTTGCAACATTTTAAAGGTAAACTCTCTCTCTCTCTCTATATATATATATATATATATATATGTATGCATGTGTATATATATATATATATATATATATATATATATATATATGGTTCCCAATCAGAAGCCAGAAACACTATAAGCCTGAAAATCAAAATCCTGAAAACTAAAGCCTGAAAATTCAAAATCCCGAAAGCCCAAAATCCTCAAACTCAAAATCCTGAAAACACAAAATGGACATACTGACATCATTGTGGCTTTGCTATTGTTAGCCCTGTGGTGTTAGGTCATGCGTTGGGTTCAGGTAAGTGTGCGGTTGGGTTTATGTTAGGGTTAGGGGCGGTTTAAGTGAGTTAGGGTTAGGGCGCAGGTTAGGCATGTATGCAATAGTGACAAATATTGGGGTTAGGGGCGGTTTAAGTGAGTTAGGGTTAGGGCGCGGGTCAGGTGAGTGTGCGATAGTGACGGACCTTAGGGTTAGGGTTAGGGTCAGGGTCAGTTGGTAGATATTAGTGTCTTTATAGTGACATATTAGCATTATTTGTGTTTTCAGGATTTTGGGTTTTCGGGATTTTGAATTTTCAGGCTTTAGTTTTCAGGATTTTGATTTTCAGGCTTATAGTGTTTCAGGCTTCTGATAGGGAACCATATATATATATATATATATATATATATATATATATATATATATATATATATATATATATATATATATATATATATATATATATATATATATGCAGAAACAAACCCAGAAACCTCAGCAAGGTATAAACCAAACAAATCCCAAAACTGGCTGAAGGTATAGTCCACAAATAAAATGAACAAAGTTAGGCAAAAACGATCAAATAACAGCCAAAAACTGCCAAATGTAAAGAGTCAAAAAATCCAGGTTTTAATCAATGTGAGCGCTTTGAACTATTTAATGAAGGAAGTGATGCCATTTTTATGTATGTCTGATGAAGCGGGTGAACCGCGAAAGCGCTCACATTGATTAAAACCTGGATTTTTTGACTCTTTACATTTGGCAGTTTTTGGCTGTTATTTGATCGTTTTTGCCTAACTTTGTTCATTTTATTTGTGGACTATACCTTCAGCCAGTTTTGGGATTTGTTTGGTTTATATATATATATATATATATATATATATATATATATATATATATATATATACATACATATATATATGAGAATGGCATGAAATACTTAAAACTCAAAATATTGAACCTCAAAATATCTAAAAAAAAACTGAAAGTACTAAGCACTGAAATCTCATAATGCTAAATCATAAAATATTTAAAAATCATATCTGGCTAAACATATCCTGTATCATACACCCCAACTACAGAACCTAGATTGAGTGTAGTTATAGTCTTGGTAGTTGCACTGTTGCCAAAAGAGTTTTTTTTTTTTTTTAAACAACTTTATTGAATTATCACTTAAGACATAAGCAAACACCAAAGAAACTAAACAAGGTTGTCCCCTCTCCCCCTTATTATTCAGTTTAGCTACTGAAATATTTGCAGTCCTCATTAATTCAAATATTAAAATCCTAGGTTTAGAATTTAACAAAGATTGTACCTCCAAATTACTGTTGTTTGCAGAAGATACTCTTCTAACAATTAAAAATACTCCAGAAACATTAAAATAACAAAATTAAATAATTAATAATTTTCAAAGAATTTCAAATCCATACTTTAATAATTCCAAATCAAAACATGTTTATTAATAAGAAAAACTCATTAAATACAAATATTTCATTTCTAGGTGAAGAATCTAAAAATATATTATACCTAGGTATTCACATTTGTACTACCACAGAAAAAATCATAAATTATAACTATGAAAAAATATTACTTTCTTTGTCTAAACTCATTAATTATTGGAATAAAACATACATTTCATTTCAAGATAGAAACAATTTAATAATATGTAGCCTATTTCCAAAAAATTTTATATACAGCACAATCTCTGGTATTACCACCAAACCAGAAACACATAAAAACAATAAATAGATTATTTAAAAACTGTTTATGGTATCCAAACAAATCTAAGTTGAATTTAAATCATCACTTCGGACCTTGGAAGAATGGGGGGTTGAACTTTCCTAATATAGAAACTTATTCAAAAGCGGCAATTATAAAAATGATTCTTAATTGGTTAGATACAAATTACATATCTAACTGGAAAATTTTACATTTGCAATTACTGAATATCAATAAGCTAAACTCTTTAGACTCAATAAATTCCAAATTATATAATCTGTTCTGGCTGTTTATCTACAAATATCTACAAGTTTCCCATCTAACTCAACTTACTTAAACTCAATCTTAAACATTTTTAAACAAACAATACTTCTTCTTCTTCTTCTTTTGGCTGCTCCCATTAGGGGTCGCCACAGCGGATCAACTGTTTCCATTTCTTCCTGTCCTCTGCATCGTGCTCTGTCACACCAACCACCTGCATGTCCTCTCTCACCACATCCATAAACCTTATCTTAGGCCTTCCTCTTTTCCTGTTACCTGGCAGCTTCATCCTTAGCATCTTTCTCCCAGTATACTCTGCATCCCTCCTCAGCACATGTCCAAACCAACGTAATCTTGCCTCTCTGGCTTTGTCTCCAAACCTTCCAACCTGGGCTGACCCGATAATATACTTATTCCTAATCCTGTCTATCCTTGTCACACCCAGTGCAAATCTTAACATCTTCAACTCTGCCACATCAAGCTCTGACTCCTGACTTTTTGTCCATGCCACTGTCTCCAACCCATATAACATAGCTGGTCTCACTACCCTCTTGTAGACCTTCCCTTTCACTCTTACTGGTACTCATTTGTCACAAATCACTCCTGACACTCTTCTCCACCCACTCCATCCTGCCTGTACTCTCTTCTTCACCTCTCTTCCACACTCACTATTACTCTGAATTGTTTGTCCCAAGTACTTAAACTCATCCACCTTCACCACCTCTACTCCCTGCATCCTCACCATTCCTCTATCCTCCCTCTCATTCACACACATATATTTTGTCTTAGTCTTGCTGACCTTCATTCCTCTTTTAAACAAACAATACTAAGTAACTCAAATTATAAATTGTGGTTTGACTTTCTAATTCCTTTTTCATTAACTAAAAGTTTTATGAATAAACTACCTCATCATATTTTTAACTCTTGGAATAATAAAAATCTTTATTATGGTTACCAATGTTTTGAAGGACCTATATGTAAATCTGCTGAAACTATTTGCTTAGAATGCAACAATTAATTAAATTATTTACAATTAGTTTTAACATCATTCCAAACTAAGTTTTCTATTTTATCTGAATGTGCTTTCACTGAAATTCCTGAATGGATACTAATGCTATTTAAAACTAATTATAAATATAGAAACTTTAATTTAATTTTGAAAATATATCAAATGCTAGTCAAGCATTATTCAGTTTTAGATAAGAATTTTTGGAACTTTTTTACTAAAAAAATTCTATAATTTTCACTGATCAAAACAAAAATCGTCTTCTTTCCTCTATTAAACATACATCTTGTACCCTTTACTGGAGTATATTTACTTGGAAATATTTATTTAGATCATTTATAACTCCTTCTAGAGTTGCTAGAACGACAAAAGAAAATCTCTCTGGCTGTTGGAGATGTAATAAACAAATTAAAGCTAATTGGCCATATATGTTTTTTTTTTTTTGATTGTCACATGGTTCAGAATTTCTGGGTAAAAATACAATATTTTTAAAGCATCATGGAATGATACATTTATTTTAACAAAAGAAATTATTCTCTTTAATGTTCTAGGAATAGAAAAACAAAAGAAAGACTTTTCTTATTTAACTTGGACTATACTTGCTGTGGCCAGAAAAAAATATTACTAGGAAATGGAAATCTTCTTCAGAGACAAAATTTGAAGACTTTCTTACTCTTGTAAAGGAAGTCTCAATTAAAGAAATCAAAGTGAAAGAAGGAAGAATTTATCCAAACAAAGTAAGGAATAGTCATTGGACAAAAGTTTTGGCCCTTACTGAATTGTTATCTTCATCTACTTAATTATTTGGACTGTTAGGATTATTTTGTTTCAATTACTATCGTGTTGCTTTCAGGCTTTCATATACATTGTAAATAGTTACTATTTTACCTGTTCTTTAAAATTATATTTCATCATGTCTTTGCATGTATAGAGTTTTTTTTTGTAATCTTTGCTTTTCTAAAAATTAAAATTTTAATAAAAATATTTCAGAAAAAAGACATAGGGAAACATACATTTATATAAAAGAAAACAAACCATGTTAACATAGTGACGGCTGCAAACATTATACATTACATATAATCTTTTATACAATTATCACCAATCCAGAATTACATAAAATGATCAATTCCTGCCTTCCCTTAAACCTCACTCTTCCTGCAAAACATCATTCTGCATGTATTGTTCCAACAAGTTGCATTTTTTCAATGTAATTTGCTCCTGTCCTTTTCTAAAGATACCAGTTCCAGTTATTTTATCTCTGTTACAACATTCACTACTTCATATATGGTTGGTTTAGACTTTTATTTCCATTTTCGATTAATTGCTTTTATGACAGCTCCCAGAAATAAACTTAACAAGGCCTTCCTATGTCTGGGCATTTCCGATCTTGTATACCAGCTCAAAAAATAATTTCCATAGTTACACCCATTTGCTCACCCAATATTTCTGACAGAGAACTCTGTAGGGAATTTCTGAAGTCTGCCAAATAATTACATTCCCAAAACATTTGTTCCTAGTTATATCTTTCTTCCCCATCACACTTCTGACATTTGCCATCAGCTTGAAGAAAACTTCTTTGAGTCTGCTTAAGATATAAAAATACCTATGCAAACAATTCCAAGCAAAAATCACAAAGCTTATAGACTTTGTTGCATATTTGGAGCTGTACACATGTCCTCCTATTGCTACCTTATATTTGGAGCTGTACACATGTCCTCCTATTGCTTCCTTATATTTGGAGCTGTACACATGTCCTCCTATTGCTTCCTTATATTTGGAGCTGTACACACGTCCACCTATTGCTTCCTTATATTTGGAGCTGTACACATGTCCTCCTATTGCTTCCTTATATTTGGAGCTGTACACACGTCCTCCTATTGCTTCCTTATATTTGGAGCTGTACACATGTCCTCCTATTGCTTCCTTATATTTGGAGCTGTACACATGTCCTCCTATTGCTTCCTTATATTTGGAGCTGTACACATGTCCTCCTATTGCTTCCTTATATTTGGAGCTGTACACATGTCCTTCTATTGCTTCCTTGTGAATTACTTATTTGACCTCTTCCCCAGTCTTTTCTAACCTCCTCTGATTGATTCCTATATTTATCATGCAAAAAATGATATACCCTATTAATTATCCCTTTTTTAACAGCAGCTTCTGTTTTAGATTCAACTAAAAACTCTACCAGAGCAGGTCTTTCACTTTGGATTCCCATATCCCTTTCTGTTTGCCTATACTCTGGCATCAATCCCTGACAGGGAAGGTAGTCTCTAGCCTGCAGTCTAAAAGTCTTCTTAGATTCTTCCCATTCTATTTCCTTTCTCTCTCTCGTTATGTGCTCCCAATACATTGGTTCCATTGCTAGTTTTCTCCAGTAAATTCCACCCCCCTTTGCCTATTCTCTGTACCCCTAATTACAGTTATCCCTACTGAGAGAATCTCCTTTTCCCATGCTCATGTTGGCTTAGTTCTTAGAACACTTATGAATATCATATTCTGTCTCATTCTCCTTAAGGATTTGCATCCAAAATCCCACTCTCTCTCCTTATTTCTTGAATTCCCCCCACTCTTCATCATTATCCCTTTCCATTTTGAATTATAGCTTTCTGCTTGTGTTATGTATATGAATTTAGGGAAAGTGTTTTTAGTAATGTAATGTGTAGGGTTAGGGTTAGAAGCAGGGATAGGGTTAGAGTTAGCACATATGAATAAGATGGGTGTGGGGGGGGGGCACGCTAATCTTAACCCTACACATTACATTACTTTCCCTAAGAGTACCACTACACAAGGTAAAAGCATACAGAACACACACAACACCAAACATCCAAAACTGCAAATCTATCCCTTACCCAAGCCTTACCCTAACCCTAAACCTGTGAACACCTGCACATACACACCAACTATAATCTTTTGTAGTCATTCATTTTTTTGTACAATTCCCACATACAGACAGTATAAAAATGAGCAATCAGTCCTTTGAACATTCAGTCAAATGTGCTTTAGATATTTTGTGCTTTCATTATTTTTCAGCCCCTAAAAAACTTCTTATTCAAATAAGTTTTAGATATTTTGAGCTGTAACCACACACACACAAACACACACACACATATGGTTACACTGTACAAGCTGGTGGTACACTTCCAGTGTTTATTTGCTTTCTTCCACTGTAGTCTGATCATGCATTTACTATATCTAAGACAAGGAGTGTGGTAGTAAGCAATAAATATTTTTATAAGTTATGTTGGGTTAGGTGAGGTGTTCAATCAGTTGTTTTCAGATGTTTTGCCTTTTAGATGAAATGCCAGACATCCACACATATAGATAGCTAAAACATTAAGGGTAATAAGCTAGCTATAGTGATTCGCAGACCATCTGATGTATGATTCTTCTAGTGAGTTCTCATCTGGAATACAGACATCATGGAGGATAGGCCAAGTCTACTAAGTCTGTACTGTGTATTTTCTATTAAGCCTTCTAACAAGTCATGGTGACAAAGAGTGGTGAAATTCTGACAAAAACGAAAAAAATACATTTTCAGAACTGAAGTGCTGTTAAGAGTGTCTGTGTTTGGAAGTACAACAGTATCACAGCACAATTTATACTGGAAATCTGCTGTGACTACATTCTTCTAGAATTCTTGTGGTAGAAGGAAATTTGGCTGAAAACAGGAAGCTTGGATACAAATATTTAATTTATTTCCCAAAGTGGGTAGATTAGCTGAAATATCTGAAGAGGTACGGTAATACTGCATTCCCGCATGATGTCAAGGAAAAGGCAGGAATGATATTAAACTCTTTACTTTTCTTGAAGAGAAGCCAGGCAAAACAACATCAATTGGAAATGCAGAAATTATTGTCAGTTTAGAAGTGGTTAACCAGTTATAAGGTCCGTCCTCCGAAGGTCCGAAAGATTGAAAAACAAAGGAAATGTGGACTACTATCAGGACAATTGGAGGGGGTGGCACAACAAAGGCATGAACCATGGTTACTGAATCAGGTGTCAGATACAGGGTCTGAAGGGGTGGTTCTGACTACTGACCAGATAATTAATAACAACAATATTTTAACCTTTCAGGGGTATAACATTTTTAATTATAGTAGTTTGGAAGTGAATGAAGATTTTTTTAGGTTATTTGAGAAAAGTTTTAAGTTTGTGCCTAAGAAGAAGAGTGAGATCAGTAGTTTACTTATTGATTTAAAAATGTTCGTAAGAAAGAAAAAATTTAGAATTATTGTTGGGCGAACAAAAAGATAAAGTAGAAACTTTGAAGAGAAAGAGTGTATGGAACCCACCCCTTCACCCACAATTAAAGAATTTTGAGAATGTGGTAGAAAGTAGCCTAAGGGAAAAAGTGGTGAAGAACAGGGTTTGGTCAAATCTAACTAAAGAAGAAAGGGAGATTTTAGACACACTTCGTAATAACAAATATGTTAGGGTCATGAAACTGGACAAGGGTGGGGGTACAGTCCTTATGGACTCAGTTATATATGAATGTAAAATGATGGAGCCTTTAAATGATGACATTAAATATTTGAAGGTCTCACTTAATGAAATTAACATTGCCTACAGGAAGATTTATGCAGCTTTGAATGATTTAGTATTAGAAGGTGTAATGGACATTGAGACTTTTACATTTTTGCATAACAAAGAGGCCAGGGTACCCACAATATTCGGTATCCCAAAAGTTCATAAGGATTTACTTGACCCACCCATGAGACCAATGTTTGCAGCTAGCCAGTCTGTCACAGTCCCTACTGCAAAGTTCCTGGATGTTAAATTGAAAAATATTTCCATAAACGCAATTAATGTTATCAAAGATTCCTGGGATTTCCTCAGAAATGTGAAAAATAATTTATTTAGGGACAGTATCTTATTTATTACAATAGATATTGTTGACCTCTTCACTTCCATCCCACAAAAAGAAGGCTTGGAATTTTTAGAAGAAATTTTAAGGGACAACGAAGGTTTTAGTGAGAGAGATATTTATTTGATTTTAACCTTAATGGAACTGGTTTTAAAACATAATTTTATTTATTTTGAGGGAGAATTCTTTCGCCAGGTTGTTGGAGTGGCAATGGGTGCCATGTGTGCCGCAACCTTTGCAAATTTAGTGCTAGTCTGGTGGGAGAAGAAATTCATTTTTAATTCTGTGTACAAGGACTGTTGGGTCCTGTATCAAGGATTTTTGTATGATATTTGCCTCTTCTGGATAGATAGTGAGGAAAAATTTTGTGAATTTGTGAACTACATTACTAACAGTACAGAATTTTTAAGGTTCACCTATAAAATAGGCCAGAGTTCTATCGATTACCTGGATGTGAATATAGGGATGGACTATGACAGTAATAGGTTCACTTCAAAGGTGCACAGAAAAGCTACCTACTGCAATTCCTTTCTACATTTTCAGAGCTCCCATCCATTTACACAAAAAAAGGAGCATTGTGAAAGGTCAATATGTTAGGGGTAGTAGAATGACCTCAGAGGAGGAAGATTTTATACAAGAAGGTGAACTGTTGAAAATTATGTTCCTTAATAGGGGATACCCTGAGAAAATTATTAATGAAATTTTTACTGAAGTCCCAGAAAATAGAAATAATAGGTTTGCACCTATTTTAGGAACAGAGAATAGTAGGATAGGGGGCAACCAACAGGTGACTGATAGTAATGATAAGGTGAAAAATATTCTGTAATGGATTATAGTGGAGATGCAGCAACCAGTACTACAATTTTGAAGGAGGAGTGGGATAAGTTTAGCAAACTATCGGATTTGAATATTGAACTGAACTACCCCTAAAATTTGTATTCAGGAAGGGTAAAAGTATTAAAAATATTTTGGAGAAGAAGGGCATAGAAAAAAGATCTAGAAGAGTAGGGACATATAAATGTGGTGCTTGTCCACAATGCCCTTTTATTATTAACAAATCAGATGTTTATATCCCTAGTAGAAATAGATGCATTAGTGCAAAATGTTATTCTAACTGTGACTCTAAAGGGCTAGTATATTTGCCCCTATGTGGAAAATGTGACAGTTTTTATGTAGGAAAGACTGGAAAGTGCTTAAAAAGAAGAATATATGAGCACAGTTATGACATTAAAAAGGGTAATAACAGGAATGCCCTATATAAACATACTTTGACATGCAAAGAGGCTACTTTTGTATTTTTTGTGCTAGAGGAACTCCAGATGGATATTCGTGGGGGACCAAGGGAGACACAAACTGAATATCGAGAAGTGTACTGGCAGTTGGTCCTTGAGGCAAATAAATGTCCAGGGCTTAATGTGATGGACTCCCTTGCACCTGTATTGAAATTAAGTGCAGCTAAATTATAGGGCGACCTAGCACCCTATTTATGTATCTGTGTATGTATTTATTCATTCATTCATTTTTGTACATAAGTATTTAAACCTAACATATCCCTCATGAAAATGTTTTAATGTTTTAATAAGTTAGATTTTTAATGTTTTAATAAGTTAGATTTTTTTTAACATATAGGTACTGACCACTCCATGGTTTTAGACAGTTTGATTTTTGACGTTATATATACGGAACGTTTAGGTCACTAGATGGCAGCAAAGCACTGTTTTTTATGCATTCTCTTTATGTTTTAGTTTAATATGTTTCAACATATATACAAATGTATATTTATATTTTAATACAGATCTTTATTAAATGTTTATGATTGTGTATAAATAGGGATTATTAGTTTTTAATAAAATAATATGTAGGGACATTTTTATAGTAATTTTAAGCAGTTTAAGCACTATATTCACAAGCAAGTTCTTGGTTGTGTTAAGCAGGTTAAAAAGCTTAATGAATTGATTTATTGTCCTAATTGCTTTATTGGTGAAGTGTATTTTGTATAAAATAGGAGCGAGTTGTGTTTGTTACCATTCTGATGAAGTCTTGGACGAAAACGTACTGAGTACTGTGTTCAGCGTTACTTTTTACTGGGTGTGCTGTGCTGTGTTATTAAAGAAGTTTGTGTGGCGAGCAGCAGCTATCTGAGTGCTTTTTTCCTTTTCAGTTATAATATATTTTGCCTTCACAAGAGTACGTCCTACAGACACTGTAGAACATGATGTAACTGAGCTGAATATGTATTGTAAGAAATTATGAAACAAGAGATGGGCTATTAAGACAGACATAACCTGATCAAAAGTTGTGTAGCTGTGCAAAGAAATTGAACACATTTCAAAGTAGTAAATGGTGAAAACTGAGTGTTTAAGATAAAATGTGAGTCCAGTAATAATGGAAAAATATGAAGCAAAGGCAACATGTGCTGCAGCCTGCAGCAGTACTGGATAAGAAAAAGAAGCCAAGTGAAGATCCAAGATGGAGGCCAGACTGCTACCATTTTTTTTTTCAAAATTAAGGCATGTACTAGACATGGTTGTAAGTATGGGAGGTGGTTCTGTAAAGCCTTTAACCAATAATGCAGTATCTCTGCTGGAAAATGGCATTTCTCAAAGTTGTGTAAAAGCAAAAAAGTATGTACAAAATCATTTGCATGCTATTGAACAGAAACATGAAAATGGTCTATTTCTTGCTTCTGAGGAAGTAGTGACACTTGATGCTGTGAAATCTGAAAATGCATTACAGGTAATGAGATAGGAATGCATGTTAAACTGTTAGAAAGAAATGCTGACAGTCAATGTACAGCATGTAGAATTTAAACTAGACACAAGTGCAAAGTGTAATATTTTTCCAGAAAATAATTCTAAACAATTTAGATTAGAATACAGAAGCAAAAGCTGTGCATACACTGTTAATCTAATATGACTACCACGTGTCACCATTACATCAACTGCTGCTCTCAGATGAAACTTAGTCATTCAAGCTTTTTCAAATAGCAGAATTTAAATAAGTAATTTTTACTCTATTTTAGGGGCATGTGGCTTGTAGTAGCATAGAAATGGTAAAATGAACTCAAAGCATGAAACCAAGAAGTGTATGCGATTATTGGAGTCATGCTGACTCTATAACAGCAATTTTGACAAATGTACCACAACAGCAAAGGATTGAAAGGTACAAAATGCAAACTGGAATCACATACAATCATCAAACAATAAATAAAAACATTATTTTCATAGGACAACAAAGCGCAAAACTCAAGAAATGCAAAGAACAGAATGGTTATGTTCCGCATAAAATAAATACGTGCATAAGTGTGTAATTCCAAGAAGATTTTTTACAGGTTAAGGGAGAAAGCTAGATTCCTTAGAAATTCAACGAAGAAGCAATCTGCTCAGTGGCCAACTATCCACAGAAGACATTGCTCATGTTGGCAACTGATGTGTCCTGGTGGATTGCAGGATAGACCAACCATCAGGTTATCATGGATGGACTTCATGTAATTTTCTTCATCCTGTAGCACCCTTAAAGTAGTGTGCAGGTATACAGATATTTTCCAAGGAGGACCATTACCTGTAGTGCTCAACTTCCACAAAATTTCTGCTTTGTGGAAGACACTTTGGCAAACAAATATTATTTTGTGGGAAGTCTGGTGAATTAATTATGTAATTGGAGGAACACATGCTACAGTTTCTCCCCCATCCTAGCAAAAATGTATAATCCAGTTATTCAAGTGATGCAGTTGCTGAATCTGTAAATGGTTGACAAAGCTCTGCAAATGTTGTTGTCACCTCAAGTTGGAGAGAGACTAGGGTCATGCAACATTTACATTAATCTGAAACTGTCTGTCAAAGCCACACACTGCACTCTTCTCCAAACATATTCTGAAAAATGGATTAAACCTCCCTCTGCCTCTGTAAGGGGAAGGTTGGACCTGACACTTTTTTATAACAGCAAGTTCAATATCCAGTAGAACAAGCACAGGGATTGCATTTCAATTGTGCTTCTCTACCAATTCTAATGACAAGCTCCACACAGTATTGCACAATTGGAGAGTTTTATGAGTCATGGCACAAAAAATGTCACACACTTATTTTCATCATGAATATTCAGGATAGCGTTTATTGTACATAACTAGTACATCCTCCCCACTGTGTAATGGAAGTGCCATCCATTAACTACTGTACTGAAATTTAGTGTTCAAATTGGGTAGATTACCCACATTTGTTACTAATAATAATTCCACATCATGGACTTTATCAGCTATGTCAGTATAAAAATACCTTGTCTGACTACTGGCTGGCCAAATCAACTTTCTGCAGGCTCTCTACCTTCTGCTGTGTGCCCTGTATCCTCCCATGCAAATGTCTGGGAATTCTGCAAATAAGTGACCTCCTTGAAGACAAGCTTTGCACCACAAGTGTAATAAAAAGTTCTTTCATTAGATGAAAGCCAGGAGGCAACATATCTCTAGCATAACCCTCAGCCCTTCAAGGTGTCATTACAATAATGAAATTTAAATAATTTTACTTTTTTATGAGTCATACAATAGTTGAACATGCATAGCCTAGTAATCGCATGGCTACCCAATTGTTGACTCATAAAAGAAGACACTGCTTTGTCTCCAAGAAGTTAGTCTGATAAATAAAAGGAGGCAATTCTTAAGTCTGTAAGCAGTTAGTTTGGTTCATCCATAAAGATGAAGTACCATCTTCCTGCATTTCTTTATATAACTGTAGTTTTTATATAACCAGATAACATTTACGATTGCTCCGTTTTGTTACAATTTGAGGAAGGAGGCATATTTATTAATGCTGAGTGTATACAAGGAATGTGGTGGTACTTTTGTAACATGGAAATGTTTCATATTTAAAGTAATGTTTTAATTTTTTTCCCCCAGTGTAGTTCCATTTTACATGAAAGTGAAAGTTATTACTCTGTGAGGACTTAAATATTGTTAAATAATGTGTCTCACACATGAAGATTTATATGGAAATAAAATTGCTGCTAGAATGATGAACTGTAGATTCTGACTGACTGCTTAAATCTATGTTCCTGAACTGTATATTATACAACCCTTAATTTTATTTATTTATTTATTTTATATTTGTTTATCGAGAAAGTCCTTCAGTGGAGGCCCAGGGAGAAAAGCTCCACATTTATAAATAATAGTACAATACATATACAACGTACATATATAAATGTTGATTCAATCTCAGATATAAGCAGAAAATTAAAAATACATATTATACATTTTACTACTACAAATAAGGATCCAGTTTATGGGAAAGTGAGGAATTAAACTGAGGGAAGCAAAGTACAGCTTAAGACAAAATGCATGACTTTGACTGTATACTCTTACTGAGCTGATAAAAGACATACATGGTTTGGAATCAAAATGAGGTCCTAGAAAAGACAACATACACAAACATACCCTTCTCAGTATATCTTTTTAAGTTTCCAAAGGAAGGTAAATAAAATACTAGAATATGCCTGCTTGCCCAGCAGTCTTATTGTAACACATTGAGAATGAACAGAAACTGCTCAAACCATATCTGATGTCTCAGAACCACAAGAACAGTACACACACACACACACACACACACACACACACACACACACACACCTTCTCTCTTATACAGCAAACCGCACACACACACACACACACACACACACACACACACACACACACACACACACACACACCTTCTCTCTTATACAGCAAACCACACACAGACACACACACACACACACACAAAACACACTGATTTTGATGCCTGAGGTCAGCATAGATGCTCTTGGTCCCCTGACATTAAACTGCGGGCTAGACAGCTTTCCAAGGCTCCCAGTATTTGGAAGTCAAGCAATACAACTGATCAGAATCGTGCATGCAAACTGTATGAACAGTTAAGTAAATAAATAACAGCAAGCATAGAAAATGAAAAAGCCAAATAGGGAAGGGAAATGTAAAGATGCTAGAATGCAGCTCAAGTTCAAATACATATTTTTATGACAACACAGATTTCATTAATTATTGCTAATGTTCATTGTTGTGAATGTAAAATCTAAAATGGCAGTCACTGTAACAGTTAGCAAGCACTGAAAAAAAAGCCAGGTAGGCAAGGAAAAGACACTGGAATACAACTCAGCCTCATACACTTGCTTTTTATGACAACAGGTTTTCTTAGTTAAATGTACTGCCACTATATAAGTCTGGGTCAGAGATGCGTGTGAAATCTTAAAGTTAATGTAATCTGGGTCAAAGGGTTGAACCAAAAATCAGTGTCTATTAGTTTTGCATTCTTTTTTATGCTAGCCATTACATTTATCAGTCTTGCATGGTCAGTTTCTTAATTTAAACTTTACTGAAATTAGCAACTATGGTTTCATGGATTTCGCAATACATGCAAAAGTAGTTCAGGATGTCATCATTAACCACAAACTTCTGCATGCACTTATCCAGATGTCACAATGCGTTGCATAAAAGAAGCTTTGACCTCTGAAATCTAGACATGATGCAATACCAGAACAGTTTCAAAAAATGGGTTTATAATTTTATGATTCCTGCTCTGTACTGTCTAATTAATTAGCATTCTCTTCTACTGAGGTTTCCTGAACAACTACACCATTTACATATTTTGTTCTGTACTGCTCCTTACTGTTTGCCAGACTCATTGGCTTGTGTTAAGCCTTAAAAGGCAATTCTGTGGCAAGTGAATAATTAATAAATAAATAAATGAATTAATAACTCAAGAGATACAACAGATGTTGTTTCTGTTCCTGCTTGCAGACCACAGAGACAAAAGAAAAATGATCAGAGGGATTTCCCCTCTAAGCAAGTCAGCAAAGAAACCTACTCATCCTACAGCAATTAATGAATGCCTGTATTAGAGAAATACCCGTACTTAATATTCTGGATTTCTCCTCAATCATACCTCTCAACTGACCAGAATTATGTAGAATGTCTAGAATGTCTAGATTGTTGCCTCATATTTTTGTCTGCAGTATTTAAAATCTGTCTCTTATTTTTGGCCTTTGTCCCCTAATTATTTATGGCTTTGTCCAGAATCATCCATCTACCTATTTTGTGAAGCATATTTCTTGGTAAAGTCATGGTGGTAACAAGCTGACAAAGACAGGTCATTCTTTCCTATCTCCAGCAAAAGCCCACAGCTTATCCTACAGGATCCTCAGATACTGCCAGGAAGCTGACAGGGAGAAGCTCTCCAGTGGGTCCTGGGTCTGCTTCAGAATTCCTCCCTGTGGGCCATGTATGGCAAACATCTAGAAAAAGTCCCCACTAGCTGTCCAAACCACCTCAGCTGGCTCTTCTCCACCCACAGGAGCAACCACTGTACTCAAAGATCATCCTGCAATGGGCAGCTCCTCACTCTGTTGCGAACTCATTAGCCTTGCAATGAACCTAATTTCTATCACTCATATCCACAAACTTATCCTTTTGGTCACTGCCAGAAGCTTGTGACCAGTGATAAAAATGGGGATACAGGCTAATTAGTAGACAGCTTCAACTAAAACTCAGCTTTCTCTTCACCAACAAAGGTTGTTACACTGTTTATAAAACTGATGTTAACGCACTCACTTTTACATCATTTTGCTAATCCCCTCTTACTCTCATGCACTTGTGATCAAGACCCCAAGAAATTTATTTCTTGGGAATGTGCCCTTATCAATGCAGCAGAACTTGGATTCTCTTGTGATTCTTAAATATTTATCATGGTGAAATCATCCTTGGCAAGTTGGCCTAGCAGGATGGACTAGATGTAAGAGATCTAAAATTTTACTTCCATTGTAGGTCTTCTAAAGAATTGGAGAGCCATACCAGGAACAGAGAGAGAAAAGAACTCATAAAGACAGGCCAAGGGATGGTGTTCCTTGGTGAGTGCCTGATAGCCAGGTTACTCACAGACTCTAGTCAAGCTCAAGCCATAAACAGCTTTCTGGAGCTTCAATATGGGTTCATCACCCCAATGCAAATAACACGGGGTTGTCTGAAATGCCAGTCAAGTGTCAAGTAGGATCCTTCTTGTACACTACTGGTTTCTATAGGCTGTGAAAGTTGAAGATCTCCTTCTGCATGCTGACAATCCCATCTATAGCTGCTTCTCTGCCCTGCACCCACTGCTTGCTAAGAGGATAGGTTCCAGCTTCTTTGTGGCCATGAATTAATGAAGTGTCTCATTGTTTAAAACTCTGAAAAGGCAATTCCGTCACAGATCTTAGATCACATGCTGCCTTTAAGATGGGTATAAATATACTCAGTGGAGAGACTACTAGCTATGAGATAGTTTTACTTGAAACACTGGAACTAAAAACAGTTTGCATAATGACTCAGATCTTATTATTATATGAATAATGCCATGGAGGGGTGGGAGTTATACATTGAGATTTGCTCCCGAATGGCCAGGTTTGACCACTGTTCATATCAGATGGAAAGAAAACTCAGTTATAACTACCACTTCTCCAAGGCATTATTGTTATTGCGCAGTTTATTTTTAATTTTTTTACAAGTTTTGCCATTGATGAGCATACATGGAAGTTGTAATCCATGATTCTGACTGGCTGAAGAAAGAGGTTAACATGCCCCCATTGCAAAAACTGAGTTGGCGGCCTGGCTGCTCTGTCTCTCTCTCTCTCTCTTTCTCTCTCTCTTTTTTCGCCCCCTATCAATCTCTGTCCTTCTACTCTTTCGTCTCCCCCTAACAGCACTGTTGACATGATCTTTGTCTTAGTACTTCCTGTCTCAGCAGCAGCACACTCCTCAATGTGAGCTATTTCTCTTCCTCTGCAGAGAGTTTAGATTAAGCTTAGCATTTAGGTTTGTCAATAGCACTGTGCTTGACTATTAACATATGATGCTTCTCTTTTCTATTGTAGACATTTACTACATACTGAAATTGTGTGTTGTGCTACATATATGGTCTGTTTTTATTTATTTATTTATTTATTCATTTCTTAACTGGGTAAGCCCCCTAGACGCAAGCTCTTTTCATGGCCAACCCAATAGTAGTGTCTAGTTATCCAACTTGCTCAGACTCACAGAGTATGCAAATGGAGGTGGGAAGTATCAAACACTGTACCTTGAACTACAGGAAGCATCTACTTTTACATGTATTACATACAGGACTACTTTATTAATTTTCCATATGTTGATATTTTTACTTCCAGCTGTAATGTACATTCTTATTTTTGCTGTAAATGCCTGAATGGCAGTAGGATAAATGGCAAAACAGTGTTTGTGTGAGCTGTAGTTTTAAGCTGGAGGGTCACTACAAGGGAAGATTTCCCTCTATCTTTATTTTTTGCACTTTTCTTATATACTGTAACTGAACTTTAGCATTTAAAAAAAAAAACTATACTGTCTGCTACTGTTGCTTTAAGTAGTTAATTGCACTGTATTACACTGTATCTGTTAGTTGTAGGGCTGTTGTAGGTAGCTTGTCTGGTCTTGTTACACTTGCACCCTTGTGCCAGAAGTGTGCTGATCTAACATGTCTGAGTTGTTGACTGCTGGTGGAAAGCTTACTGTGTGCTTTCCTGATTGGTAGTTAGCTTAAAACTTGTTTGTCTTTGCTTGTATTTAAGCCACGCATTTGTGCGGGGCTGCTCTTCATGCAGAGGTGGTTAGCAGTACCCTGTACACAGACGCAAAAGCCTAGAAGCTCAGTTTTTCCCTAAACAGCTGTCAGTGAAACCCTTCCAAACTTTTCTGCTGCTCTAGGAGCAAGTAAGTTACTCACAGAGCAGTGCTGCCTTATTAATCATCCTTAGCCTACACAAAGTATAGGTTCCTCTTCTAGTCTTGGCCCTGCAAGCACAGTCCTGTCAAATTAACCCATTCCGTTCCCTAACAAAACATACAGTACAAGTCTGCTATCATGGATGGGCAGTTTCCCATCAAATCTTTGGCCAGCCTGATAGACATGGGCAACCTGAGGCAATTTATCAGTTGTCTCATGTATACTTAAAACCACTTACTCCTGAAACAAACACTTTATGTGAGAGATGTAATTACACTATGAAAATGGAAGCATGACTCTCACATAAGGACAAATCGAATGCCAAACAGGTTGTCAAGCACATACACACACTTCCCAAACTAAAGACATGACACATAAACCCACATATGTAAAGGTACTCACTAATAGCTTACCAAAAGATCAGAGGCCTCCCAAATGGAAACTATTTTCACAAATAATAATGCAAAAAAAACCACAGCACATAATAACACCCACACACACACACACACACACACACACACACACACACACACCCACGCACACACACACCCACACACACACACACACACACACACACACACACACACACACACACACACACACACACACACACACACACACACACACACACACACACACGCGCACACACACATGCACACGCACACACATGCACACGCACACACATGCACACACACCCCTCACCACACACACACACACACACACACACACACACACACACACACACACACACACACACACACACACACACACCAGTGCCTCAACAAATAAGCCCATACAGCATAACACCACAAAACCTAATGTACTGATCACAGGTGACTTCACTGTGAGACACACAGATGTTCTCCTCACCAGGCTGGATAAGGAATGGGTTACAGTTAGCTGCCTGTCAGGTGCCAGGATCCGTCAAGTCACTCAACCACAAGTATCGGTATGACACTGTCATAGTCCATGTGGGGGGTGAATAACTTGAAACATATCTCAATGGACTATAAGAAGAAAGACATGCCTGAGCTCTCAGATTATGTGTCATAGGCAGTTATAAGCCTAGCCTTAAGCAGCATTCTACTTTCTTCAAGGATGATGCCACAATACAAACAAAAAATGACTGAGTTTAAAACCTGGCTTAGCTTCTGGTGTCAGTCTAAGGGGATCCACTATCTGTCAGCCTGGGAAGACATGCTCATCTGGCCATGCTGCTTTGCCAGAGATGGTCTGCACCTGTCTCCTCTAGGCTTTTGGATACTGTGAAAGGCATTAGCCACCCCTACTGTGCCTTTTTTAGGCAGTGTCAAAATAAACAACCTCCCAATGTAACAAAATACTCTCTACACAAATTCAAGGTACTGCTGTTTAATGCTACGAGTTTAAAGAAGAAACTGCACTCTCTGGAAGCATTTCTTACTTTAGAAGATGTTAATGTCTGTGCAGTACCAAGACATGGTTCAAAAGTGTAGAAAGCACACCGACCATGCAGGGCTACAATGCCTTCCATACATTCAGACCACAAACTGAGCATAAGAGAAACAAAAGAGGAGGGGTATTCATCTTCATTAAGGATAATTCATTAAGGATAAGAATAACCCCTGCATTACCAGGCTATAATTCATACCACACATTTCGGCCACCTAACCGGGAATGAAGCACTAAAGGTGGAGGCATGTCCATATTCATTAAGGATATCCACACCTCCAGGCTAGTTGCACAGCATAATGCATCTGAAATTATCCAAGTGCTACTAACTCTGGGCAAGACCGCAATCCAAATTGTAGCTTGCTACAGACCCCCCACCATGCCCCAGGATTCCCACTCCTCATTTCTCGATACACTGGAAAGTATTAGGGTACAACCCAACACCCTAATAATGGGCGATTTCAACTACCCCACCATTAACTGGGAAAATACTCATGTACCAACTCTTTTGCTCAACGTTTTCTGAAATTCATAAATTCCAACGCCTTGGATCAACTTATTCACACACCCCCAGGGGCAGCAATATCCTAGACCTGGTCATTACCAACATGGGCAACCGGTGTTCCACTCCAGAGGTCAATTCCTCATTGGTCAGATCTGACCACAAGCTAATCACCCTAGACATCCACATCCTGCCCCCACCCCCAATTAGGGAAACCACCGTAAAAAACTTCTCCAAAGCCAACTTCACACTTCTTAAGACAGAAGTGGCAAACTTCATGGCACCCATGCAGATGGACAATAGAGGTACGACTGCTGAATCCTACACAAATGCACTTTATAAGCACTTACACAAGTGCATGGATCATGCTATCCCTAATAGAACCAAGATGCCATCCTCCAAATAAAGGAAGCCAATCTGGTGGTCCCCTGCCATAAACAAATTCTACAACAGAAGAAAGAAACCGTTGCAAAAAAGAGTAAAATCCCATGATTGGAGAAACTCCCTGGTCAACTTCAGAAAAAAGCTGAGATCCCTCATAAAGTCCTCCAAAGCTAGTTACGAAAACAAAATTGCCACTGACTCTAAAGACAACCAAAAAGCATTCTATAGCTATGTCAAGAATCTTAATGGCTACACTCAGATCTGCTCTGAGTTACAGCACAATGGCACTAAATATACAGAACCAACTGATATTGCCAACATCCTGGCAGATAGGTTCAGTGCTAACTTTACCCCCCCCCTCTCACCCCCTAGAGGGCCCATCTCTATACCGGAAGAATGCAAAGTTCCTGTAATCACGGCTGCACAGGTAAAAACCACACTCTCCAAAGCCAAGAACACAGCATCCATGGGACCAGACAACATCCCAGGCTGCGTTCTACACAAACTACAGAATGAACTGGCACCCCACCTAAGTACCATGTTCAATCATAGCCTCACCTCAGGCTTTGTGCCTACTGAATGGCGCACTGCGGCGGTTATCCCACTCCACAAAGGGGGAGCCATGACAGACCCCGGGAACTACCGCCCCATTAGCCTGACGAACCTGGTCTGCAAGGCCATGGAACATATCATCATGGAACTCATAAACAAAGACATTGGTAATCTCCAAACTCTGTACCTTACCCAGTTCGGATTTGTAAAAGGCAGATCATGTCTCCTAAACCTGACTGACTTCTTTGAAGCAGTCACCAAAGCCATCGATGAGGGTAAGGTGGTTCACACAGCCTATCTAGATCTTGCCAAGGCTTTTGACACCATCCCCCACTCTGGAATTATAGCTAACCTCACTAAACTAGGTATAAATCCCTATGTCACAAGATGGGTTGCCAACTGGCTCATGGACAGAACCCACACTGTGAAAGTAGCAGACTCCAAATCCGACTTCAGACCAGTGACAAGTGGAGTACCACAGGGTTCATTCCTGTGTCCTCTCCTGTTTGGTATCTACTTCTCTGAAATACAGGCTAACACAGAAGGTCTTTGGCTAACAAAGTTTGCAGATGACTGCAAACTAGGAGCCATAATTGAAACTCATAACGATGTGGACATACTACAAAAGGGCCTCACTGAGACAGATGCCTGGTGTCAAAGCCATGGCCTGAAGCTCAATGCCAAAAAGTGTACTGTCATCCCCTTTGGTAAAAACTCTGTACCCATGAACTACCACATAGCTGGTAGTCTACTTAACACCGAAAATGTGATAAGACACCTTGGGACACAGGTGTACAGTAGTCTCTCCTTTGATAATCACATCGCCACAGTGGTCAGGAAATCCTTCTACATGGCTAACCTCATCACAAAAGGTTTCTCATCCAGAAAAAAAGAGGTCATTGTTCCCCTCTACTCATCACTCATTAGACCCATTATAGAATACAGCGCCCCTTTTGGTATGTACCTCACAAGACATCTACAACTGGAAAGGCCACAGGAATACCTCACAAAGAGGATTACTGGCCTCAAACAGATGCCCTACGCAGACCATCTCAAAAAATCCAGCTTTACTCCGCTGCATATCGCCTACTCTCAGGCGATCTCTGCCTAACATACAAAGCTATGTCAAACCCAGAGCTGTTGGACATGCTCCACTTAAAGAAATCCCAATTCCTCCGAGGTACACGCTCTAGGGACCTAAACTTTGTCACCACAATAAACAGAACATGCTGGAGGGATAGATTCCTGTCCCAGAGACTTCCCATACTCTGGAACAGACTACTTATCTATGTCAAACAGAGCTCCTCATTAGCACTCTTCAAGAAAAATCTTGATGACTGGATGGGAAATAGGAAATTCACCCCAGGGATCACTTCTGTGGCTCTGCTCAACCTATAAGTACACCTCTAGACTGGTCAAACGGTATGACTCTCATGAGCTACTCCATGTCCAATTAACTATAGGAAAAGTCCCCTACCACATCATAGCTAGCTATGGGTCTGACTATGAAACAGGAAAAGCATACCGCATACCTGGACTTACTGGAGTCACTTGCCATACAGGCCAACACCTTACTCATGGGTGATTTTAATTATCCTACCATCGACTGGAATACATACACAACCACAAATATGTTGGCTTAGAGGTTCTTGATGTTTGATCTTAGGTTAGTACTAAGCTAACTGCCCTTGCGAGCCATTTTAAGCCTAGCCAATTATCCCCTGAGAGACTCAAACCCTGCACCTTGTATTTTTAAGGCAAATACCTTAACCATTATGCCATCCTCCCAATGGACTTTGTCAATGCAAATGCTCTAGACCAGCTAGTCAGCACACCCACAAGAAGCTCAAATGTCTGGGACATAGCACTCAGTAACATGGGAGAGCATTGCAAACCCCTCCCCAGTGTGATCTCATCCCTTGTAAAATCAGACCATAAATCAGTCTTGTTTGATGTAATTATAGAACCAGTTACTCCATCAAACTCAAAAATTATTAAGAATTTTCAAAGACAAATTACTTCTTACAAAGTGATGGTATAAGAAGTTTCAAACTCCTTGAATGTAGATAACACAAACTCCTATGCAGTGGTGTACTCTAATGCCCTGTATAACCACTTAAGTAGTTGTATAGAATCAACTACCTGACTGGATTAAAACCAGATCTTGCTGAAAAGACAAGCCACCCTAGTGGACCTCTAGTATAAACAGGCTATACAAGTGAAAGAAACTAATGTTCTAGAACAACAGGGAACTGTCTCAGCAGAGAAAGACATCCCTCTCTAGCCTAAACAAACAAATTAGAGATCTTGTCAAGTCCTTCAAAGCTAATTATGAAGTAAAAATAGCCTCCCTAGCTAAGGATAATCAAAAGGCATTAACTACATCCAAAATCTAAAATGGAATACCCAGCTATGCACTGAACTGGTGGCGAATGGCACCACCCATACTCAACTAGACATAACTGCCAACCTGTTAGCTCACAGATTTGGAGCAAACATCATCCCCCAAAGTAAACCAGCCACCATTCCTCAGCCCATTATCTCAAGACAGCAGGCCGTCTTGACACTCTCTAAGCCCGAAAACACGGCATAAATGGGCCCAGGCAATATCACAGGTTGCTTTCTTAAACAACTTTAAATATTACCTTGGAGACCCACTGGGATCCTTGTTTAACCACAGCATACGAACTGGCTGTGTTCCATCAGAATGAAGGACAGCAACAGTAATCCCTCTGCACAAAGAGGGATCATTAACCTGGGAATTATAGGCTAATAAGCTTGACTAGCCTCATCTGTAAGACCATGGAAAGAATCATTATGGACCTTATTAACAAGGACATAGGTAATTTCCAAACTCTGGACACAACCTAGTTCAGATTCATTAAAGATAGATCATGTCTGTTAAACATGGTTGACCTCTTCAAGAAAGTCACCAAGGCCCTGGACAATGGAAAGACAGTGCATATCTCCTATCTTGACCCTAGCCAAGGCATTTGACATAATCCTTCACTCAGGTATTATACAGAAACTCTCAAAATTGGGAATTAACCACAACATTACCAGATGGGTACCTAACTAGCTCACTGACAGGACAAAAAAAAAGTCACAGAACGGTATCAATAAAGGCAGTCTTCCTAGGCAATGGTACCAACCAATAATTCCGAGTCTAAGTTCCAAAAGTATTTGGTAACCTTTATTTGGTATAAAAACAACAAGATTTAGCGCTTTCGTCTCCGCACCGGAGATTCTGAAGAGGTCTCCGGTGTGGAGACGAAAGCGCTAAATCTTGTTGTTTTTATACAAAATAAAGGTTACCAAATACTTTTGGAACTTGGACTCGGAATTATTGGTTGGTACCATTGCCTAGGAAGACTGCCTTTATTGATACCGTTCTGCGACTTTTTTTTTTGTTATTCTACATTTCCTTGGTCACTGACAGGACACATACTGTCACAGTGGGTGACTTCACCTCTAGCAACAGACCAGTCACCAGTGACATACCACAGGGTTCTGTGCTGGGCTCCTTACTGTTTGAAATTGATTTCTCAGAAGTCCAGGCAAAATTGGACAGCCTGTGGCTAACCAACTTCGCTGATGATTGCAAACTGGGAGCAATCATTGAGTCCACCAATTATGTTAATATACTGCAGACAGAGTTAACGCATACAAATGATTAGTGCTAAAGCCACGGATTAAAGCTAAATGCAAAAAATACATTATCATTCCCTTTTTGAAAGCTGACATCCCTGCTAATTACATTATAGACAGCACTCCCCTAAGAGTAGACCTAGTGGTACATGATCTGGGTACTCAGGCTGATAGCAATATGAACTTTGACCATCATTTATCCACAGTAGTAAGGAAATCCTTCTATGTGAAACATCTTATAGGTAAAGACATCACATCTAGATCTAAGGATGTTATAATTCCATTATAGTTGGCCCTCATCAGACCAATAATTGAGTATGATGCTCCCTTTTGCATGTACCTCACCACACACCTGCAACAACTGGAAAGACAAAAGAGGTTTCTCACCAAGACATTACAGGATAGACAAAACAAGTCTTACACAGAAACTATATTCTGTCTCCTATAGGTTGATAATGGGTGACCTGTGCCTGGCTTACAGGGCAGTCTCTGACCTGGCCCTTATGGAAATGCTACATATTCGTAACTCAAACTGTACAAGGGTCACTCGCTCCAGGGATCTTAACTTAGCCTCTGATATGAACAGGTCATGCTGGACAGATAGAAACATCTCCCAGAGACTGCCACTTCTCTGGAGCAAGCTTCCAATTCCTGTGAAACAGAGCCCCTCCCTGACACCACTCAAATGCAACCTAGATCAATGGATGGGTGACCGTAAATTCACTCTTGGGTTGGATTCCATGTCCCTCCTGGACAGAGGAAGTCAATATTAACTATCATAGAACCTTATCTCTGCAAACTTCACTCACCTAACTACTGACAACTGGGGCAACTCGAGATAAATATGGCTAGGTTTGTAAGGGCTCTAGGACCATTAGCCTAGTAACCTTCTATGAATCTATGAACTTCTAAAGGAAACAAATACAGGGTCTAATAGATCTACTAGACTAAGTCACCAATGTAACACACAGATCACAGTTGTGGATGCAAATTCAGTAGATTTTAGCAAGCTACTTCACCAAATTTGACAGAAAAGATTTAATATGCAAGACATAATACTGTGGGGGTATGAGGAAAGTACAGTTGTGTACACTTACCATAAATGTAGATGTTCAAGTGTATTCACTGTTGCAGTCATCATATTTGGGTAATCTGCTTGCAGTAGCCCTCAGTCGGCCTGATTATCAAAATCTTGGGTCCTGCATTGGTTGCTGTCTCATCTTCCTTGACGTCAGGTAGTCCGGGGTATAAAGCATGCAGCCGATGCCATTACATCAGTTTTTCTTTCCCCAGATGTCAGGTGCCCCCTAATGGGAAGCAATAAAAGCTTTAAGCATAGTAAAAAGGAATAGAGGTATAGCCAAAAGAAGTCAGGGAGCTGGAGGGAGGGTAACCAGAACTGCAACAGTGAATACACTCTAACATCTACATTTATGGTAAGTGTACACAACTGTACTATGTTCTTCGTGTTTCACTGTTGCAGTCATCACATTTGAGTAGATTCCCAAAGCTAAGGATGGGAGGAGGAAATTAGACAGCATTAGGACCAGCTATAAGGCCCTGCAAGACTGCAGTGGCAAAGCCAGCTCTGGATTTAGAGAAAATTGGCAAATGGTAATGCTTGGTGAAAGTATGTACAGAACTCCAGGTAGCAGATTCTAGGATGTCCCTAGTAGGGACACCTCTGAGAAAGGCTGTAGAGGTAGATGCAGCCCTGGTTGAATGTCTTATCCCCTGAGAGATAGGTTTTCCATGGTGCTTATAGCAGAAATGAATGCAATGGCTTATCCATTTAGAAACTGTTTGCTTTGAAATGCCCTTCCCCTCTGCCCCTGCAGCAAATGCCACCAGCAACTGTTCAGATTTCCTGAGATGTTTAGTCCTGTTCAAGTAAAATCTAAGTTGTCTGTGCACATCTAAGGAGTGCAGTATACATCCCCGTTTGTTCTGTGGATTACAAAAGAAGACTGGCAAATGAATGGACTGATTAAGAGCCACACTTTATACAACCTTGGGCATGAAAGAGGGATTGGTCCAGAGGGATACCCTGTCCACATGAAAGATGATGAAAAGCTCCACTGCCATAAGGGCCTGTAATTCAGACACCCTTCTTGCTGAAGTGATGGCTAAAAGGAAGGCTGTTTTCCAAGAAAGGAATTTCAACTCTGCACTTTAGCTGACTCAAAAGGAGGTAGAGTGCGTTTTTCTAATACAAAGTTAAGGTCCCAGGCTGGAGTTGGAGCTCTCCTGGGTGGTCTTAAGTTCTTGGCCCCTCTGAGGAAATGCTTGAGCAGTGGATGAGAGAAGAAGGGGGGTTCTGTGTTGTAATGAGCTGAAATGGCTGAGGCATGAATTTTGATGGAGGAAAAGGAAAGGCCCTTGTGAAGCATCTCAGTTAAGTATTGAAGAATCTGAGGTAAATTGGGCGCTGCTGTGCCCATCCCCTGAGTTTGGTTCCAGGAACAGAATCTTTTCCATTTTTCAGCATAAGATTTTCTAGTACTAGGCCTCTTTGCCACCAGAATGACATCCAACACTTGTTTACTGAAGGATGGTAATGGAGAGATCAGGTAATTAGCCAGGCTGCCAGGTTCAGGGTTTGAAGCTGAGGGTGCAGAATCTGGCCCTCCTGCTGGGATAGCAGGGTAGGGGTCTGAGGCAGGTGCCATGGTGCCAGCAGTGACACACTGTGCAAGAGGGGGTACCAGTGTTGACGTGGCCAGTCTGGTGCAATCGGTATTGTCCTTGGTTTGTCCTGTTTGATATTTAGTAGTACCTTGGAGAGGAGAGGCAGAGGAGAAAAGGCATAAACTGATAGATTTTTCCAGATGAAGGACAGGGCATCCACTTTCCAAGCTTGTTTGTGGGGAGTCCTTGTGCAGAATTTGTCCAATTGGTAGTTCTGGGGGGAGGCAAACAGGTCTATCTCTGGGCTCCCCCATTTGTTTATCAACATGTTGAATGTCTTTGGTTCCAGTTTCCACTCGTGTGGGTCCATGAGATTTCTGCTTAGTCTGTCTGCCAGTGTATTTAGCTTTCTTGGCAGGAATTGAGCCTGTAGGTGTACTTGGTAGCTCAAGGCTGTGTTCCACAGAGCCATGGCTAGTCTGCAGAGAGGGTATGAGTGGGTTCCTCCCTGCTTGTTTATGTACCACATAACAGTGGTGTTGTCCATCTTTACCATTAATTGTCCTGGAAGAATGTGGTTCTTGAAGACTGTCAGAACATTCTGCACAGCTAACATTTCTTTTTGATTGATATGCAGGTGCATTTGACTTGGGTTCCATATGCCCTGAATGCACTTCCCTGCCAAGTGAACCCCCCATGCATAGTCTGATGCGTCTGTTGTTAGGGTTTGGGTGGTAGGGGGTAGAGTGAATGGCAGTCCCTTGTTTTGGTGGCAGGCCTCTGCCCACCAAAGGAACACTCTATTTGTAGACAAGGTATAATAGGAATCATTGCTTCTAGATCCTGAGAATGCTGACACCATAGGCTTTTTAGATACCATTGTAGTTTCCTCATATGCAGTCTTGCATATGGAATTAGGAGAATGCAGGAGGCCATGAACCCCAAAGCTTGCAGTATTTGTCTTGCAGATAGCAGGGTCTTTGTGGCCATTAGTTTGAAGTAAGCTGTCAAATGAACTTGTTTCTCTGGCATGAGGAAAGCCATCTGGGAAGTTGTGTTCAAGCTTGCTCCCAGGAATATAATTTGTTGACAGGGTACACAATGTGATTTCTTTTTGTTTATGGTGTACCCCAGAGAAGTTAGCACCTTTTGTACAAACGCCAGATGATTCAAAAGTATGTCCTGGCTTTCTGCCTGAATTAGACAATCATTCAGGTATGGGTATATTTGAATATTTCTTTGCCTGCAAAATGCAATGACTGGAGCTAGGCACTTTGTGAATACCATGGGCACAGTAGATAAGCCAAAGGGCAGTGCAGAGAACTGATAGTGCATGTAACCTGCTTTGAAGCATAGGAATCTACTGCAAGATTCCCTGATTGGGATGTGCAGGTAGGCTTCCTTTAAATCCAGTGTTGCCAACCAGGCATCCTTGCCTATCATAGGAAGGAACTGGTGAAGAGTTAGCGTCTTGAATTTTGGGATCACCAAAAAAGTGTTTAGGATAGAGAGATCCAGGATAGGATGCCAGCAGTTGTCTTTTCTGGGCACCAGGAAAAGTCTTGAGTAAAAACCTTGTCCCCTTTCCTCTTCTGGAACAGTTTATCTTTAAGAGAGAGAGAACTTGCTTTTGAGCCTTGCCCACTGATTTGGGGGTAGATCTGGCCAACCGTCTGGGGTTGGTAAACTGTGGAAGTGGAAACTGTATCCTTGGGAAACTATATTTAAAACCCATTTGTCCTGAGTAAGGAGTTCCCAGTTTTTTGTCTGCAGAGCAATCTTTCCCCCTAAAGAAGCAGTCAGTTGAGAAGGGCTTGGAAGTTTTAAAGTTAAGTCATTGAGACAGTTTACCATAGGGGGGAGTATTACTACTCCCTGCTTTGGAAGAAGGAACCCCCCCACTGCTTAGTCCTGTGCGTACCTGGGGACTGAAGCCTGGGTGTTCTGCTGGTTCTGAATTTGGACTGAGAAGGCCTGGAAGAGGCAGGAAAGGACCAATTCTTAGAGGGCCAATGCCTACTAAATCTTGGAGGCTGTACTTGCAGGAAATCTTTAACAGTTTGCATAGATTTAGCTTTTTCCACCATCTTTTTAAGTACTTCTTCTGCTTTGTTGCCAAACAGGTGGTCCTGGTTTAAGGGAGCATCCAGCAATTTAGCTTTAACATTATCTGGCAAAGATTGCTCCTTAAGCCAAGCATGCTTTCTAAGTACAGATCCAGTGACAGCAGCCCTGCAAATTGCCTCTAGTGAATCAAAACCACATTGCAGAGTATGTTTTCCAACTTGTTCAGCAGAACGCATTAAATCCTGTAAATCCTTATTTTCAGCACAGTCAGGAATCAACATAATTTTCTGTTTAAACAATCCAATAATATGCTGCTGATACTTTAACATATGAAACTGGCAATTCAAGGCCCTAATGGCCACAACTGCAGAAGTGTATACCTTCTTACCCCATCTATCCAGCACCCTGGAGTCTCTATCAGAGGGGGTATGATTTTTGGCAGTAGTAGCCTTAATACCCTGGGTCCCTGTGAAATGGTCTCAGGATCCACAGTAGGATTTTTAAAGAGGAACGTGTGAGAGTCAGGAACCCTGTAATATCTATCTGGTTTTCTGGGAGCAGGAGGTAAGGAGTCACGGGCCAAGCTAGATTACGAAAAGGCATCATCAACAATGTCCAGTACAGGGTGGATAGCTAAAGGCCTGTGTTGGGGCAGGAGTAAGAAATCTGTACACCTCTTTTTAGAATCATTCATTGAAAATGCTCCCTTAGCGTATACAAACGAAACACTAAAGGTGGAGGAGTGTCCATATTCACCAAGGATATTCACACCTCCAGGCTAGTTGCCCAACACAATGCATCTGAAATTCTCCAGGTGCAACTAACACTAGGTAAGACTGCAATCCAAATTGTAGCTTGCTACAGATCCCCCACCATACCCCAAGATTCTCACTACACCGTCCTAAACATACTGGAAAATATTAAGATACAACCAAACACCCTAATACTGGGTGATTTCAACTACCTTGCCATTAATTGGGAAAATTACTCGGGTACCAACTCCTTTTCCCAACGGTTCTTGGAATTCATAAATTCCAATGCCCTGGATCAACTAATCCATTGTCCCACCAGGGGCTCCAATATCCTAGACCTGGTCATTACCAACATGGGAGATAAATGCTCCACACCAGTGGTCACCCCCTCATTGGTCAGGTCTGACCATAAGCAAATCACCCTTGACATCCACATCCCACCCCCACCCTCCAGTAAGGAAACCTCCTTAAAAAACTTCTCCAGAGCCAACTTCATGCTACTGAAGCCAGAAGTGACAAACATCACAACACCCACGCAGACGGGATCTGGAAGTTCGACTGCAGAATCCTACACTAAGGCACTGTATGAGCACATCCACTCGTGCATGAATCGTGCCATCCCAAATAGAATCAAGATGCTCTTCTCCAAAAAAAAGGAAGCCAATCTGGTGGTCCCCTGCTATAAACAAGCTATACAACAGAAGGAAAAAACTGTTGCAGAAAAGAGGAAAATCTCAGGATGCAAAACACTCCCTCACCAGCTTCAGTAAGAAGCTGAGATCCCTCATAAAATCCTCAAAAGCTGGTTATGAAAATAAAATTGCCAAAGATTCCAAAGAAAACCACAAGGCATTCTATAGTTATGTCAAGAATCTAAATGGCAATGCTCAGATCTGCTCTGAGCTACAACAGAATGGCATTAAATATACTGATCCCAAGGATATTGCCAATATCCTGACAGATCGATTTAGTGCCAACTTCACTCCCCTCTCACCCCCTAAAGGGCCCATCTCAATACAAAAAGATTGCCAAATTCCGATAATCACAGCCACACAGGTAGAAACAGCACTCTCCAAAGCTAAGAATACAGCATCCATGGGACCAGATGATATAGGTTAATAGGTTGGTACTGAGCTATCTGCCCGAAGGCATATATTAGCCCAGCCACGTTGTGCGGTATTCACCGCCCCTTTAGTAGTTCCCTAGACCCTTGTACTAGCAGCTAGTACACTTGGCCCCTATCTAGTAGTGCTGTTGGTGTGATCCCCAGTGTGAACTTTCTGTTACCCATCCACTCATCAAGGTTCCTCTTGAAGAGTGATAGTGAGGGGCTCTCTCTTATGTAGATCGGGACCCTGTTCCATAGTAAGGGAAGTCTCTGCGATGGGAATCTATCCCTCCAGCATGTTCTATTCATTGTTGTGTTGAGGTTTATATCCCTAGAGCATGTAGCTCGAGTAGATTTGGCTTTGCTAAGATGGAGCATGTTCAACAATTATGGGTTGGACATGGCTCTGTACGTTAGACAGAGATTGCCTCTAAGAAAGCGGTACGCAACAGAGAACAGTCTTAGCTTTTTCAATCGTGCTGCATAGGGCAACTGTTTGAGGCCAGTAATTCTCTTGGTTAGGTACCTCTGTGGTCTCTCCAGCTGCTGGAGATGTCTAGCCAGGTACATTCCAATTGGTGCATTGTACTCAATAATGGGTCTGATGAGGGAAGAGTAGAGGGGCACCATTACATCCTTAGATCTTGATGCGAACCCTTTCATGATCAAATGGGTCACATAGAAGGATTTTCTAACCACTCTGGCAACTTGGTTATCAAAGGAAAGCTGGCTATATACTTGGGTCCCTAGAGCCCTTATTTCTTCTTCAGATTTCAGGGGATTACCTCCTATGTTGTAGTTTGCAGGTACTCTGTTTTTTCCAAAGGGGATTACTACGCATTTTTTTGCATTTAGCTTGAGACCATGGCTTTGAAACCATGCATCAGTCTCACTTAGGCCCTTCTAGAGGATCTTCATGTCGGCCGGAGACTCTATTATAGCACCCAGTTTATAGTCGTCCGCAAACTTAGTCAGCCACAGCCCTTCCGTGCTTGCCTGTACTTCTGAGAAGTATATGCAAACAGGAGGGGCCCCAGGACAGAGCCCTGAGGCACACCACTCATTACTTGTCTGGATTCGGACATAGATCCCGCTACTCTTACTTTATGGGATCAATCTGAGAGCCAGTTTGCGATCCATCTTGTGACGTAAGGGTTTATGCCCAGGCTGGTGAGCTTATCAATAATACCCGAATGGGGAATGGTGTCAAATGCTTTAGCAAGGTCAAGGTAAGCCGTGTGTACCTCCTTTCCCTTATCTATAGCCTGAGTAACTGTCTCAAAGAAATCCACCAGGTTCAGGAGGCATGATCTGCCCTTGACGAAGCCGAACTGTGTGGGGTCCAGCGACTGGAGGTTCCCAATCTCTCCATTTACGAGTTCCATAATGATTCGCTCCATAGCCTTACATCAGACTGGTCAGGCTTATTGGTCGTTAGTTCCCAGGGTCAGTTGTGGCCCCACCCTTGTGTAGCGGGACCACCATTGCCGTGTGCCATTCTCTGGGCACATATCCTGTGGAGAGGCTGAGACTGAACAGGGTATTAAGATGCGGGGTTAATTCCTTTTGGAGCTTGCGTATGACACAGCCTGGGACACCATCTGGTCCCATGGAGGAAGTGTTTTTAGCTTTAGATAGAGCCTTGTTAACCAATGTATCAGTAATAATTGGACGTACACAATCCCCTGGAATGGTAATAGGCCCTGTAGGTGGTGGTGGGGGGGGGGGGGGATTTGCACTGAACCTGTCAGCCAAGATGTTGGCAATGTCAGAAGGGTCACTGTATTTTGTTCCATTCTGTACTAGCTCAGAACAGACCTGAGCATTGCCATTTAGGTTTTTGACGTAGCCATAGAAGGCCTTATGGTTATCCTTGGCAACTTTCTTTTCAAAATTAGCTTTAGTTGACTTGATGAGGGCCCTCAATTTCTTACTAATGCTGATCAGGGATGATTTTTCTATTTGAGATTTGGCCTTTTTTTGTATAAGTCTCCTCCTTTTATTGTAAAGTTTGCTTATGGTCGGGGTCCACCAGACTGGTTTCTTCTTGCTTGAGGAAGGAGTCTTGGTTTTATTTGGGATAGCACGGTCCATGCAATCCTGAAGATGCATATAGAGTGCCTTGGTGTAGGATTCCGCATCCTGGATATCATTATCCTTCTGCAAGGGAATAGTGAAGCTTTCCACTGGATGCAAGTAGTTTGAAGTTTGCTTTGGAAAGGTTTTGACTATGGTTTTTTGACTGGGGGAGGTGGAGGGGTGAGGATGTCCAGGGTTATCAGTTTGTGGTCGGATCTGACCAAGGAGGGAGTGATAACGGGTGTGGTACAGTGGGCACCCATATTTGTGATGATTAAATCCAATATGTTGTCCCCTCTAGTGGGGGAACATACTAGTTGTTCAAGGGCATTTGAATTTATAAATTCTATGAATCGCTGAGCATAGTAGTTGGAACATTGGTAGTTCGCCCAGTCTATACCAGGGTAGTTGAAATCACCCAAGATTATGGTGTTGGGTAGGCCCTTTATATTTTCCAATGTCTCAAGGAATGCAGAGTGAGCATCTTGGGACATGGTGGGCGATCTATAACTGGCTATGACTTGAAATGTGGTTTTGCCTGCTGACAGTTGCGCATGGATGATCTATGGGGCATCATGCTGCGCTACTAACCTGGAGATATGGGTATCCTTGATGAATATGGATACACCTCCGCCCTTTGTACTGCGATCCAGTAACTGAGGCCGGAAGGTATGATATGAATTGTAACCTGGCAGTGCTGGGGTGCTCTCTTGAGCCTTGAACCAGGTTTCCGTCACTGCACAAACATTGATTTTCTCCATGCTGAGGACAGCCTCGAGTGTGTGCATTTTGAGGTTGAGACTTCTGGCATTGAGTAGCATTACCCTTAGTTTTTGGTTACCTGTGCTGGTTACGGTGGTTGGTTTGTCCTTTGAGCCTTGCCTAAAAAAGGCACTATGGGGACGGCAAGAGCCTTGGCCAGTATTCTAAAACCTAGGTGTGACAGGTGCAACCCATCTCTGGCAAAACAGCTAGGCTTGTCTATCATGTCATCCCAGGCAGACAGACACTGGATCCCCTTAGAATGACACCAGAAGCTTAGCCAATTGTTGAAATTGATCATTTTGTCTTTGTATTGTGGTACCATTCTAGGTGAAGGTAGTATGCTACTCAAAATCAGGGTCATACCAGCTTGGGCTACATGATCAGAGAGCTCCTCAATGTCTCTTTTCATGTAGTCCAGGGAGGTACGTCTTAGATCATTCACACCAACATGTACAATGACAACGTCATACTTGTACTTGTTCTGGAGTAACCTAAGTGCTTGTGTTATGTGGCGGATGTGAGCACCCGACAGGCAGCTGACAGTAACCTTCTCTTTGTTCAGTCTGGTGAGTGGAACATCCATGTGCCTTACTATAAAGTCTCCTACTACTAGCATGTTAGGTAGGGTGTTTTGCCTTAAGGGCTGTTGTGAGGCACACTCCTGAGGTGAATTATGTGTTTTCTGGATTGTGTTTGGGGGTGCAGGTTGCCTGCTTGTCTGCTTTGGAGGGCACTGTTTCTTTTTCAGATTGGTACCTAGTGTCTCCGAATATGTTTTTGTGTATTTATGCGTATGTTTTGCCGGTGCTTGTTTTGTAGATTCATGTGTGAGAGGTGGTGTGATGCAAGTGTGTCCCTTATACTCTTGACTGTCTGTTACAGTCATGGGTTGAGAGCACTTAGCCTCCAGTCTGGCTGCGTATTTGCATCTCTCACAAGTGTTTGTGTCTAGAGGTAAGACGAGAGGGTTGTCTGTATACACGAGGCAGTTGTGACATTGCTTCAGGATGCCCAATTCCACCAGATGAACTGGAGAGTACACCTGAAGCTGACCTCTGGACATGCTTTGAAGAGTAAATTGAACTTAAGTCCCTGGACGATCGAGGGTCTTATGCTATATTATAATAGTGCTGTCTAGGAAATTTGGAGAATAATAGTGCTGTCTAGGAGATTAGGACAAGTGCTGATTTCTGTTTTGCAAGTGCTGCAATAAGAGCAGCTGATCTGAAGCACTTGAGTGAGGCTTGCCTAGTTCTAAGGGAAAATTTACAGCGCAGACTTTGTGGGGCCGGGAATAGTATACCCCAACTAACCGGCGCTGCCCGACGCTGCTCTGTGCGCAAGACCGCGCAAAAAGAGAGTTGCAGAGTTTTTCCTCTAGATAAGTGAGGAAAGTGAGTACAAGAGCTGTTTTACTCTAAGTAAGTGAGAAAAGTAAGTACAAAAACTGTTTTCCTCTAGGTAATGAAGAAGATAGAGTGCTATAGTAATTAGTAGCTTATTTAGTGCTTACAAGTTCTGAACAAGTGCTGAACATGAACAAGCAAATTTAAGTGCTAAAACTAAGAATCTGTATCTGCACTAGATGAGTTACAGGACAGAAACAAGTGCAAATACAGGCTTTCAAATCAGAAAGTTGAGAGAGATGGAAGAGATTGCCCAAACGGCCAATAACTACAAACTCTGGGCCAGAACCACTACTTATGTGGTAGACAGGTTACCTAGTGCTTACCACTCCCACTGATAAGCTAGAAGGCTTCCCTCCAACACAGAAAGGCTTGGGGGACTCAGAAGCTTACATACAGTCCTGGATACAGCAAATCTGTATCTGGAACACTACTTACAGGAAAGGTAGGAAACAGGCTTACAGTTTTTTTTTTTGTTTTTTTTTACAGAAAAGTAGCAAAAGCAGTAGTAAAAAACAATTCACATGCAGTGCAAGCTAGCACACTTGACAATGCAGCAATATTAGACCAAACACAGTTTAAAAAATGCAATTAAATTAAAAAGGACTAAAAGCAAGTGCAGAACGAGTTTATTAGGTAGAATGTGGTAAAGAGATGGGACGGGGGAGTGTCCCAGATCAAATCTACAGTGGGGCGGACAACTGCAAAAGCCACCAAATTTAAACTACAAACCAAAAATAGGGAGGGTGGGTGGGACAAAACAGTTTCAACAGAGATCTAAGCAAAAACTAACAGTACAAACTTTAAAAACAAAAAAATATTCTCAGCTCTGTATATTTGACGATCAGTCTCTCAGAACAGTGACAACAGTTTCAACACAGATCTAAGCAACAATTAAACTCTATAACCAAAAAATATATACTCAGCTCTGTATAACTGCAGATAATATGTAAGAAGCTACAAAATGAACTGGCACCCCACCTAAGTGTCATATTTAATCATAGCCTCACCTCAGGCTTTGTGCCCACTGAGTGGTGCACAGCTACAGTTATCCCACTCCACAAGGAAGGATCCGTCTTGGATCCCGGGAACTACCGTCCCATCAGTCTGACAAGCCTGATCTGCAAGGGCATGGAACGCATTATCATGGAACTTATAAACAAAAACATTGGCAACCTTCAAACACTGGACCCCACCCAGTTTGGGCTTGTGAAGGGCCGATCTTGTCTCCTGAATCTGATTGACTTCTTCAAATCGGTCTCCAGAGTTGTGGATGAGGGTAAGGCGATCCACACAGCCTATCTGGACCTCGCCAAGGCCTTCGACACCATCCCCCACTCTGGAATCATAGATAAACTTACTAAACTGGGCGTAAATCCCTACGTCACTTGATGGGTTGCCAACTGGCTTACTGACAGAACCAAGACTGTAAAAGTAGCCGACTCCAAATCCAGCTCCAGACAAGTGACAAGTGGAGTACCTCAGGGTTCAGTCCTGGGACCACTCTTCTTTGGCATCTACTTCTCTGAAGTACAGGCCAACACTAAGGGACTCTGGCTAACAAAGTTTGCAGATGACTGCAAACTGGGAGCCATTATTGAATCCCCAAATGATGTGGATATTCTACAAAAGGGCCTTACAGAAACAGATGCCTGGTGCCAGAGCCATGGGCTCAAGCTTAATGCCAAGAAATGTATAGTTATCCCCTTTGGAAAAAAACATGTACCCATGAACTACTACATTGGTGGCAGGACACTAAACATCAAAAGTGTGATGACAGATGTAGGGACACAAGTGGACAGTGGTCTCACTTTCGATAACCTCAACACCACAACAGTCAGGAAATCCTTCTATGTGGCACACCTCATCACTAAGGGCTTTTCATCCAGAAAAAAGGAGGTCATTGTCCCACTGTACTCATTCCTCATTAGACCCATTATAGAGTATAATGCCCCAGGCCGCAGAAATACCTCACTAAAAGAATCACAGGCCTAAAGCAGATGCCATATGCTGACCATCTAAAAAAACTCCAGCTATACTCTGGCATATCGCCTACTCAGAGGCGATCTCTGCTTAACATACAAGGCCATGTCAAACCCTGAGCTGTTGGACATGCTCCACTTAAAGAAATCCCAATCCCTCAGAGCCACACGCTCCAGGGATCTAAACCTTATCATCACAATGAACAAAACATGCTGGAGGGATAGGTTCCTGACCCAGAGACTCCCCAAACTCTGGAACAGACTGCCCATACATGTCAAGCAGAGCGCCTCATTGGCCCTCTTCAAAAGGAACCTTGATGATTGGATGGGAGATAGGAAATAGGAGATAGGAAATTCACCCCAGAAGTAAATATTGTGGGAAAAAATTTCCAAGGAATTGTTATGGCTAGGCTTGCATAGGCCTTAGGGCCGATAGCCTAGTACCAACCTATGAATAGGGTATTGTGAGAGAGGTTAAGGTTAGCATGGTGGCTTAGGAGATGAGTATGGGAGACTGTATCGAAAACCTTGGAGAGATCTAATAGAACTGTAGATACTATTTTTCAGAGTCACGGGCATGGTTGACTATATCTAGGAATGAGAGAAGAGCAGTTATAGTGCTATGGACAGGACAGAAACCATGTTAGGTTTGAGAGATAAGGTACTTTTGGTTAGGAAAGGCATGAGTTGGATGTGAATGCATTTTCCAATATTTTTGATATTGGGGAGAGGATGGCTATGGGGCGAAGATTAAGAGGTATTATTATTTTTGCCACCTTTGAGGAGAGGATGTATAAAGGCAGCATGCCACAGCTTGGGGACATAAGATTCCTGTATGGATCTATTGATTAGGATGCTAATGGGGAGGGCAATTCCATCTGCAGCAATTTTTAGGAAGTGAGACGGGATGTAATCTGAGGCATTGGAGCATGGTTTTAGTTTGCAGAGAAGTTTTTTTATGTGGAAGGTAGAAATAGGTCTAAGTTCAAAAGTTGGGGGTGAGTTGGGTTTAGAGGCTGGGGAAGAGTGACTGACCTGTGTGGACGGGTTATTATCTGGGAAGAGCCAAGAAGAGGAGAATCCTGTGAGAAAACAATCAGAGAGAGAGAGGCTATGGACTATGGTTGGTCCTGCAGTTATGGGGTACGTGTCGTGCTTGGGGTAATGTTAAGCCCCAAATATCAAAGTTCAATGAGGGACTATTGAGGAACAGCAGAATTAGATCTCTAGCTCTTGTGATACAATAATACAAAATAGGATCAGTTAAATATTTTATTTAGGGAGTGTGACATCTAGTGGCAGAAAGGGGTAATAGCTAGTCACTAAAGCAGAATATACGCTTTAGGATACAAGGAGCTTTACAGGAGGGGAGCGGGAGATAAATGGCTGTGGAAGGCTGCAAGCACACACGTGAACGGTCGAGTTTGCAGGGAAACAAATGTAACAGTCACATTTCAAGAGTTTGTTTAGGCTACCTACACAGAGGTTTCCTTATTGGTTTCCAGATGGCAGATAGCTCTCAGGATAACAGAGAATGGGCAGTTCAGGCCGTCCTTTCGGAAATGGAGGGAGAACTTCCTTGCTGTTAATTAGCAGAGAGGGCACCTGAGGAGTACGGCTGTAAAGAAAGAGAGAGAACAGAATAAGGCACTTAGAGAGGTAAGGGGAGGGTAGTTCAGGAAAAGAAAAGCGAGGAGGGTATACTGCAGAGAGGAGTAGTATGAGGAGGCAGAGATGAGAAAGAAGTCAAGGATGGTGAGGAAGGTGAAAGAGCAGGGAAACCCAAGAATGATAGTAGAGTGGAGGCACATTAACAAGTAGGAAATTCCACTTTCATTATTACAAACAGTGGCATGGAAAACGAACACTTCATCAAAATAAATGCAGGTTCTGGTCACTATGCAAGCACTGAAATCAGCTGTATTATGTTAATATCAGTAGCACGCTGGCAAGATCTAGCTAAATTAACATCATACAATTACGTAGCAGCTCTAACAACTAAGCGTTACATTGAATAGACTCAGCAGTTACACTAAAAATGATATAAACTGTGTTGCATTCTCTTAATAGCACGCGGACAAGGTGTAGTGTGATTTGAGTCTGCCAAATACTTTGCAGCTCTAACAACACCTAGTAAATATCTTGATATACGTTAAAAATATCAGGTAAAAGTAAGGGTTAAGCCACAGATTCTTGGAACTAAACTCTAGCCTCGAAGTACAGCAAACTGTATGTCAAAATTCTTGGGTTTCTGCTATTTATTAATTAATTTAAATACAACTGGCCTTAGATTCACAGTACACAACACCACCAGTTAAAAAAGCCATGGATTCTCAAAGCACATGAACATTGATAAGACTGCCGTTGCACTCGTGGCACAACTAGTTGATGGGCAGGATCGCTAGTATATACAGCCTTGTGCGTTCCTTATTAAGCATTTGTTCTGGACAAAAACAGAAATACAATGCTTATACAGTTTGTAATGAGCAACCTTGAAACCTACCTGTGAGACAAGCAGCCAGCCGCGAGACCGTTTCAGGGGTTGTGGACGCTATGGGTTATTATTTAAAAATGGCACCACTAATGCCACCAACTAGAAGTAAACTTTGAGAGGAAGCTAAGAGGAGGGGCATAGGAGATCGGGAAAATGGGACTGGAGAAGGGTAAGTGGGAGGGGACAGAGGGCCAAGAAGAGGAGAATTCCATGAGAAAACAATCAGAGAGAGAGGCTATGGACTATGGCTGGTCCTGCAGTTATGGGGTAAGTGTCATGCTTGGGGTAATGTTAAGCCTCAAATATCAAGGTTCAATGAGGGACTATTGGGGAAACAGCAGAATTAGATCTCTAGCTCTTGCGATACAATAATGTTGTTGTTGTTCGTCTTTCGGCTTTTCCCGGTAAGGGGTCGCCACAGCGGAACTCCGATCCACTAATGACTGGCAATAGATTTTTATGAAACGCCAAGGTGCCAGCTCGACGCCCAACCCTCGACGAAGGCACGCCCATTTACGCACGCATGTCTTTCGAAACGCTACCCAACCGCGGGGAGAACATGCGGACTCCACACAGAAGGCACTCCCAAGCCAAGCCGAGAATCAAACGGGAGAACCTCTTGCTGTGAGGTAACATCGCTACCACTGCACCACCACGGGATTAATACAAAATATGATTAGTTAAATATTTTATTTAGGGAGTGCGACATCTAGTGGCAGAAAGTGGTAATAGCTAGTCACTAAAGCAGAATATACGCTTTAGGATACAAGGAGCTTTACAGGAGGGGAGTGCGAGATAAAACGGCTGCGGAAGGCTGCAAGCACACACATGCGAGGTAGAGTTTGCAGGGAAACAAATGTAACAGTCACAGTTCAAGAGTTTGTTTAGACTACCTACACAGAGGTTTCCTTATTGGTTTCCAGATGGCAGGTAGCTCTCAGGATAACAGAGAACGGGCAGTTCAGGGCATCCTTTCGGAAATGGAGGGACTGAAAACCACATTGCATGACCAACATGCTAATGGCAACAATAATTTAAAGAAAGAGGACACGCTTCTTACAACCATACCTCTCAACCTCTTTCATAAGAAATCTGGGCAAAGTTAATAATAATGGAGGGACAAAGGCTCAAAAACAGGGAGAGATTGTATACATTGTTTTTGTAAACTTAGAAAGTTGCTAGAATAAAATATTTTGTGTTAGTATGGATTTTCTGCAAGTCTGAAACTCAAATGCCCGTCATTATATAGTGATTTCAATCCTCAATGATATGCAAGAAAACCACAGATTTTCTAAGGAACACACCAGAAATATGAGGGAAAAATATGGACATTCTGTGAAAATCTGGACAGTTGGAAGATATGCTTACAACTCCTTTTTTTCTGAAGCAAAAATAAGTGACCTTGTGAGGTAGACTTTTGCAATATAGTTCATTAATGTCTACAGATTTTACACTGCCCTTTTTATTACGTGTCTAAGTATTTCCATCATTTTTACCACACTTTGTTTGTTTAAACATGTTTCTGAGTAGTATCCCACATTCCTACTGGAAGTGGGAAGAACTATATGCTATTTGGTATTCGGATGTTATGCTAATTAGACATCCAGATTTTTTATGTTCCAATTTTTCAAGGGCCTTTGTTCCTATTTCCAATGTCTGCAGGTTGACTGGTATGCTTAGAAGTGATTTGGCAACTTATTTCTCATAGAGGATTGCAAATAAACATAATATCCTTCCTGAACAAGCTTTACGATCAAAATCTGTGGCAGTACCAAAGAATTCATTGGGCAGTGAAAGCTGTTCTAGGGAGATGTGGGAAGAAATAACAACAGCGATCAATGCGGAACAGCTGTTTTTTTTTCATTAGATAGAATAAGTAAGATACTGGGAAGACTGAATAAATGACTGCAGTAATCATCTGCTGACAGTCATTTTAAGAACTGTCGCCATCTTGGAAGGGTGAGTCAGCAAAATGTGGGGAAACAAGACAAAGTGGGTATGAAGAGATAGAAAGGAGAAGCATCTATTCGGTAGGCAGAGGAAGAATCAGAAACTGGGACACATTTTTTACAACTACAGAAAAAGAAAATTTTCACTCGATAATCAACAAAGAGGATGTTATTACTAAAGCATTTAAAAGCACTGTACAAGAGAACAAAGGATGCAGATGTTTCTTCCAGCAAGAAATAATAAAAGTGATGGAGATTTTGCAACTGTTTCACATAACTATGCTGAGTAGAAGAGTGGTCTCCGAGCATAACAAGGACCCTAACCAGAATGGGCACACAGTATAAAGTCTGATAATTGAAGCTAAAGTACTGGAAATAGTCTTACAGAAAAGACAGAGAGCACACCTTGTTAGTCTGAAGGTTTAAACACGATATGTTTTGGCACCAAGTCTATGCTGAGACTGTCTGTAATCAATAACTGCTAATATAGAACCTGTAAGTTTCAGTTTCAAAGCAGGTACAAAGAAAACTTTTCTGAAACTTTTACAATTTCTGTAATTCCTTCCAACAAAAACATAGTATCTAAGTGTTTTGGCTTCAACCATTAAAATGAACTCGTTCCAAAAATTAAGTGCTGCTGAATGGCAAAGTGAAGCGTTTTCAACAGCTGGGACTGTTGTCACAAAAGGAAAACAACTGAAGTGCCATCTCACTTATCATATATGTTTCTGACATAACAACTCAGTACAAGAAAAGATCACAGCAACTGCTCTGGAGTTGCTGTGACCCCAGGCACACTATGTTCTGTGATGGAAGCAAGCTAACTGACCCTATGAGACTACCAGCCATAAAAAAGTATCATATGGAACGACCTTCAGTTATTTTATTTAACTAACCTATCCAAATAGATTGCTAAATGACAAGAAAATTGGCATATGGTCCTTAATTTCCATCTCTTCCGCAATGGTTAGATTTTTTTTTATTAAAAATTGCAAAGTAACTGTTTACTTCCACTTTTTAATAAAACATATTCTGCACAGCTGCTAACTGCTCACTGTTGCTCTCTGAAAAGAGGAACTTTTAACTGTGCTAGTTAGCTCTCTCACTTAAATTAACTTTTTTTCCAGATACTAGCTGACACCTGGAGAAGTAGATCTCTGGATAGCATGGAGCCACAGAGAAATTATACTTTAAATTAAAACAAGTCTATTTCAAAATAAACTCCAGTAAAAAGAAAACTGTAGAGGATCAGGTGACCTGCCTGTTATCTAAACCTTCTGAGCTCACACTTAGTACTCTTCAAACTTGTAAATGGCATATAATAAAACAAATTTAGCAGCATACAGCTTACTGACATCAAGCATAAACAAAGAAATATAACAGCTTTAAGGAAAAAGGAAAATATCCAAAGCTTCAGATGCATGAAACCTTTCAAAGAAGGAATTTTTACAGAAAGACAAGCCCTTGAGTGTCCCACATCTCCTTACCTAAATATACTAAGTCTGCAAGGAGGAAATAGGAACGTCAAAGTAAACTTTATTGTCATTTAGAACTACACGTCTACCATAAATTAAATTTCATGCATCAGCTCAATTCTTGTGATTACAACGGAAAAAGAAACAACACATACAAGTACAAGAATAAACATAATTAACAAATACAATACTATTCCCAATACACACAAGAACGAGAAGAGACATTTACCAACAGTGATATATGAAAAGAATACCCTCCCCTGAGTTAAATTAACTACCCTGTTTAAAGTAATACAAAACACACTATAGACTGAACAATTCCTAAGTTATTTGTGTAATATTGCACTTAAGTGGGTTAAATAATATTTAGTATAGATATAATAAACAAATATTGCACTTACTTGGAATATATGTAAGTATATATTGCACAAATACATAAAAATTTACTTATGTGTCCAGACCCCTGAGACTACTGCCCGAGTTCAGAAGTCTAACTACTGTAGGGTAGATACTGTTATTGAATCTTCAGTTCCTGCAGCAGATGCTGCAATATCTCCTGCCTGATGCCAGATGCCAGATGTTTAAATAGTCCATGCACAAGATGTGTGGTGTCCTTTATTATTCTGGTGGCCTTTCGGATGCTTCTTGCAGAATAAAGTTGTTGTATTGATGGAAGACAGGAACCTGTTACCTTCTCTGCAACCCTCACCACTCTTTGTAGTGCCTTCCTTTCTGTAACTGTGCAGCTTCCAAACCACAACGTGAAGTTGCAGGTGGGGATGCTCTCTATTGCACCTCTGTAGAAGGTGGAAAGAATATGAGGAGCAAGCTTAGCTTTCTTCAGCCTTCTTAGAAAGTGGAGCCGTTGGTACACTTTCCTGACCAGTTGGCTGGTGTTTCCCAACCACAAGAGATCCTCTGATATGTGTACACCCAGGAATTTCATATTCTTAACCCTCTCCGCACTCTCACCATTGATCCTGAGTGCTGAGTGGTTTGTTTTCCTTTTCCTGAAGTTGATGACAATCTCTTTGGTCTTGCTTACATTCAGGTCAAGGTTGTTCCCCTCACACCAACTGATCACAACTGTCACCTTCTCTCTGTATGCCTTTTCATTCTCCTCTTTGTGATGAGCTACACAACTGTGGTGTCATCAGCAGACTTGATGACATGGTTGGACTTGTGCTTAGCACAGCAGTCATGATTCAGGATGGTGAATAACAGTGGGCTCAGAACACATCCCTGTGGAACCCCGGTATTAATTGTGATGCACTTTGATGTGTTCTTACCCGAACACACCCTCTGTGGTCTCTCAATCAGGAAGTCCAGGATCCAGTTACAGAGATGTTTACTGATTCCTAAATGTGCCAGTTTTTCTATAAGCTGCATTGGTATCACTGTATTAAATGCACAGCTGAAGTCTATGAACAGCACCCTTACATAGTTGTCTTTGCCCTCTAAATACTCAAGAGAGATGTGTTTTGCTGCTGATATGGCATTAGCCTCAGATCGGGTAGCTCTGTACGCAAACTGCAGAGGGTCAAAATCAGGAGGTAGGTATAATGAAAGATGCTTTTTGATCAGCCGCTCAAAGAATTTCATAACAGTGGATGTCAGAGCAACTGGCCTGTAGTCTTTAGGGCTGGAGGGAGTGGTTTTCTTTGGTAGTGGGATGATGTTAGTTTCCTTATAGCATGAGGGTACTTTTGTCGTGGCAAGAGAGGTGTTAAATACTTCCTTGAGCATTGTGCATAGTTGATCAGCACAGCCTTTTAACACCTTGCCCAGTATGTTGTCTGAGCCAGCAGCCTTCCTGGGGTTTCACTCTCCTTAGCGCTCTTCTTACCACCTCTGTGCTGAGCCTGAGTACTGCATCCTTCTCATCAGTGGGTAGTTTACTGTCAACATGTTGTTTCTTTCCTCATATCTACCAAAGATGTTCAAAAGCCCCCATGCACAGTGATTCACTGCCAGTATGCTAACTGAAATGCACTGCAGTGATTGCTTTAAAGTAAAGTGATTGGGGAGCTCAGCAACAGAGAGATCTGAACTCCCTGGGTTCAATACCCGGACAAGGATCAGTGTTTTCCTTTTTTGTCAAGTTGTAAATACAATACTAGTTAATGGTTTGTATTGCACTGGATGCTTGTGTGTGCTCAAAATTCTCAATCATGGTGGTTTCCTAGTTAAAAGAAGAAAAAATACTCTTGGAGGCAACCAAGTGTCTCCAAAGATTCCTTGTTGGTCCAACGGCACGGCAGTGACTAGTGCATGGTATATAGAGGGCCCTGGGTTCAACCCTCAGACAAGGATCAGTGTTTATCTTCCTCGCTCAAATAATTTTAAAACTTGTTTACTTTGATTACTTTACTCTTGAAATATAAAGTAATGTATGTAGCTGTTTTCAGGTTTTTTTAATTCTAGATGGCCATTGGTGGTGCAGTACAGTATTAGACCAAGAGAGGGAGCATCGTTCTGTTGCTAAATGCATTGAAAAACACAGAACTGCAAATTACACATGTTCATAGAGAACATAACATCCTGCAGCCCATAATGTCTAACACAACCATCTAACCTATCCATTACCTATCTAACTGTAATGAATAATCTGTAGCAAGGTAAATACAGTGTTTATCTATTAATGAAAGTAGTAAGAAGTACATACTTCACCTCAGATATCAGATTAAACATTTATGTCTCTGCTGCTTGGGATAACATAAAATGGCAATTTAGTGCTCAGAGTAAAGAGTGGCTAATGAGTTTCATCTTGTAGTCCTGGGTTTGATGCTCACAATCTCTAGTTGCAAACTGTGTGGAATTGAGTCAGTTGAGCAAGTCAGAGCTCTCACCTTTTACCAACAGAATTTGGAACAAAGTAAAAAATAACTAAGGAAAAGGCCTCAAATTAAGGAAACATTTTAAATATTGGAACTATTACCATACAAATTCTCAAAATGATTTCAAATTTTAGGAGGAATGGAACAAAACTTTGAAAAACATCAGGGTTTCCCCTACAAAATAGGGACACGAGGTCTAGACAGTGGTCCCAAACTGTTTTTTTTTTCAAACTTCCCATATTGTTTGGATCTGGTAGGTGCTCTCAAGTCAGTGCATTTATCTAGGTGTACATAGAGGTTGTTTGCATAACTAATTACTGTGTCAGTATCTTGGTTAATACAGTTAAACTTGAATTTTAAGACTTTATTATAGAACTGTAGACATTTTTGTATGTTTGAAGAATCTGAACTCTGTGATGTTTGCATCTAATTTTTTGAAGATTTTGAAGGGAAATTTTACCAGTTTTTGATCAAATCTAACTGGAGGAGGGAGTGCCATGGTGGTGAACCAATGTTGTTAAGGTCCAAGTCAAGAATATTTTGTCCTCTAGCAGGTTCCCTTACAATTTGGTCCAGAGAGTTTTCATTTAAGAAGTCAAGGAATTTTTGGGTATAACCTACAGTTGAGGTATAAGTATCCCAGTTTATCACTGGGTAGTTAAGGTCTCCTAGGATAATGGGATTCTATTGAACTAGAGTTCATAGATTGTATTTAGGAATTTAACATGGTTTTCTAGGAGCACAGAAAGGGTCCAGTAACATGCTATGATCTGATAGCTGGTTCTGTTTAGTATGATTTAGATCTTATTCAGTTCAGTTTCTGAGTTTTAAGGGAACTTCCTAGAAATGATGTGATACCTAACAAACATGAACAGTCCTCTGCTGTTACCAACAAGCCAAAAGGCATGGTAGGTGCAAAACCCTGGAATGGATGGAGTGCTTTCTGTACCTTTAAACCAAGTTTCTGTAATATCCTACACATACATGTACTCCAAATGCAGCAGGTCCTCAAGATAAGGCAATATGTTACTTCGACTCCTGACATTAGCACAGCCACCTTCATACTGTCTGCTGCTTAATTTTTTTTTTTTTGTTAGGTTGAGAGGTCCATTAGCTGGACTCTGCTTTAAAAAGGCACTAAGAAGGCAGCAAGGGCTTTAGCCAGTATTTTGAAGCCATGAAGCAAGAGGTGGAAGCCATTCCTGGCAAAGGAAGAGCGACTGTCTAGCATCTCCTCCCATACTGACCCTGGATCCCCCCTAGAATGACACCGACTATGCAGCCATTTGTTGAAACCAATTATCTTTTCTTTGTAGTTTCACATCATTGAAGGAGAAGGTAGGATTTTGCTCAAAACCAGAGTCTTACCAAAATCTGTGACATGCATATCCTTCAGGGTTCCATGCACCATGTCATTCACACCCACATGTATCGTTTCCATGTCATCAAAGTTCAATGTGCCAGGTCATTCACACCCACATGGACTACTACCATGTCATCCTCTTTCCATGTGCCAGGTCATTTGTGCCCACATGCACCACTACCATGTCATCATTGTTCCATGTGCCAGGTCATTCACACCCACATGGACCACTACCATGACATCACCATTCCATGTGCCACAGGTCATTCATACCCACATGGACTTCTACCATGTTACCATTGTTCCATGTGCCAGGTCAGTCACACCCACATGGACCATTACAATGTCATCATCTTTCCATGTGCCAGGTCATTTGTGCCCACATGGACCACTACCATGTCATCATCGTTCCATGTGCCAGGTCATTCACGCCCACATGGACCACTACCATGACATCATCATTCCATGTGTCAGGTCATTCACACTCACATGGACCATTACCATGACAACATTGTTCCATGTGCCAGGTCATTCACACCCACATGGACCACTACCATGACATCATCATTCCATGTGTCAGGTCATTCACACTCACATGGACCACTACCATGACATCATCATTCCATGTGTCAGGTCATTCACACTCACATGGACCACTACCATGTCATCATCGTTCACTGTGCCAGGACATTCACACCCACATGGACCACCACCATGTCATCATCGTTCCATGTGCCAGGTCATTCACACCCACGTGGACAGCTACCATGTTATCATCATAATTGTTTGGCTTAAGAGTCTTAAAGACCCTTGATATGTCAAGATCATGGTTTTTGAAAGGCAGCTCACTGTCACCCTGTCTTTGTCCAACCTCATGAGAGTTGAGTTGGTGTATTTGACAAAGGAATCACCAATCACTAGTACAGTAATTATATAAAATATTTGGACTTGATTCAGTGAGTCCCATAATATGGAGACAGAACAGCTGAAAAAATGGTATGTATAAGTATGGGGGGGGGGCTTAACCTCCCATTGGGGGTGTAGAATGTTCGATATTTGCTCTTCTCTTGCATTCTTTTTTTGTGCTGGCATATGGCTTTACGACTGTTGGCATTTCAATAGGAAGCCCACTAATACAAGTACACTTTTGTTAGCAGGGTGTCTAGGGGCAATAGTTTTTGAGTGGTTAATTATCTGTGACAACAGATGCTGTAATGTTTGATTTATGCTTAGCACTTGATTTACTAGTTTTTGGAGTCTTAGGCAGGGACTTTTTAACCGCAACAGTACATGACAGTTTACTGTATATTTGTGTGGAATGCTGTGGTGGTGTGTGTGTGTGTGTGTGTGTGTGTGTGTGTGTGTGTGTGTGTGTGTGTGTTGCTCAAAGGTAGTGTTTGTGAAAGGGAAGCCTCCAGGCTGGATAAGTACTTGCGCCTGTCACACATAGATAGTGATGAGCTAAGCAATAAATTCACTGTCTGTTAGCATCAGGCAAATACTACACAGCCTGACAATACCATGTACTATGACTCTGGCAACTGAGGGTGGACAAGCTGGCTGACTTTCCATTTCAGTCTGGCAATACATTAATTTATTAAGAGTTGGCTTGCATTTACAGTGTAAAAAGGAATTTGACTCAAGAATTTATTTACCATTGCTTGGATGTGTAGTGTAAAGGGGGAGTAATAAAAGAAAGATGAATAAGAACAGTTCCCGGTTAAGTAAGAGAGTACTGAGCGCCAATCTAATTAGAAAACAGTGCAGGAATATAGCTACAGTCTCTTAGTGGGTGTGAGAATGACAAGGTTTGTTTGTACAGAATTCGATACTGGAAGAATCAGTGTTTATCAAGTACAGCATTGTGCAGTGCTGCTCATAGCAGTCCCACCGCTGTTCACCCCAGTAGTGAAAACAAAAGATCCAGTAGAAAATTATCTACGACTTCAGCCAAACATGCCTACTTCCAGAACATACTGACGGTTTAATTCTCAGCCACAGAACCACTATTGGTTCTTAGAAGTTAACACTTGACCAAAAACTATCTGGAAAACTTATAAAACATCAGCAAAATTTAGGGAAAACAGAGGAAAACACTAAGACTGGAAGAGGTTGGTATAATGGTTAACGTGTTTGCCTCACAGACACATGATACAGGTTTTGATTCACATCTTTGGGAATGAAAATGGCTGTGCTTAAAATAATCCAGTGGGGCAGCTAGTCTAGTAATTAGCTATGAACTTATAAACGTATTAAAACCGATACCAGAAACACTTAGCAATGCAGGAACAGCCAAGCCACTGAATAAACACAAAGTACAGTTTTGTACCTACCATAAATGTAGATGTTCGAAGATCCACATTGCTGCAGTCCTTACACTTGGGTAGTCCGCTGTCCTCGGTCGGCCCGAATATCAAAGTATAAGGCTGACGTCGGTCAAGGCGCATTTGACTGACATCAGGACGTCAGGGTACAAATGCGCATGACCGACGTCATATCCTCAGTCTTTTCTTGCCCCAGATGTCAGAAGACCCTAAAACTAAAGGTCAAAACCAAAAGACAGCAAACAAACAACCAACCATCCTAGCACTAAAAATATGTACAATATATACAATATATACAATATACCTCATATTGACAACCCAACCCACACAACCGCCTCTAACTACAGAGGGGAAGGAGGGAGGGTAAATTGGACTGCAGCAATGTGGATCTTGAACATCTACATTTATGGTAGGTACAAAACTGTACTATGTTCTTCATCTCACATTGCTGCAGTCCTTACACTTGGGTAGAATCCCAAAGCAGAGGTAAGGGAGGATGGCCAAACTATAAGGAAGCAGGAGCTGCCAAAATGCCCTGCAAAACAGCAGTGGCAAAACCAGCCCTGGATTTAGAGTAAAGTGGTAGGTGATAATGCCTAGAGAAAGTATGCACTGAACTCCAAGTAGCTGCCTCCAAAATATCCTTAGTTGCCACCCCTCAAAAAGCTGTCAAGTGGCAGTAGCCCTAGTGGAATGAGGCCTAATCCCAGCTGGAATCTCCTTGCCATGATGGGAATAACAGAAAGCAATGCAAAACCCAATCCACTTAGAAATAGTTTGTTTTGACACAGGCTTGCGCTGAGAACTCAAAGCAAAAGAAACAAATAACTGCTGAGACTGCCTGAACCCTTTAGTTCTGTCCAAATAATATCGCAACTGCCTGTGTACATCTAAAGTGTGCAAAATCTTTTCCCTTTATTTTGGGGATTTGCATAAAAAGTAGGCAAATGAATAGTTTGGTTTAAAGCCACACTAGAAACCACTTTAGGCATAAAGGAAGGATTAGTACGTAAAGATACCCTATCCTTATGGAAAATTAAGAAAGGCTCAACCGCCATAAGGGCCTGCAACTCAGAAACCCTTCTTGCAGAGGTAATAGCCAACAAAAAGCAGTCTTCCATGATAAAACTTTAATTCAGTAGTAGCTGCAGGCTCAAAAGGTTGTAGAGTGAGTTTCTCCAACACAAAATTGAGATCCCAAGCAGGAGTAGGAGCTCTTTGTGGGGTCTTATATTCTTTGCCCCTCTAAGAAATTGCTTGAACAAAGGATGAGAAAACAATGGTGGGTCACAATCATAGTGAGCGAAATTGCTGCAGCATGTACCTTAATAGAAGAGAAGGACAAACCTTTGTCCAGTAACTCAGTAAGATATTGAAGAGCCACACTTAAATTAGGCTCAGAAACATCAAAATCCTTTGCTGCACTCCAAAATAAAAATCTCTTCCATTTATCTGCGTACACTTTCCTTGTACTAGGCCTTCTAGCTTCCAAAATAACATTCAAAACTTGCTGTGGAAGTGGAGGCCCACTATGGTTCAAAACAGAATATGCCAGGCTGTTAGGTGCAGAGAGTGAAGCTTGACATTGAGCAAATGACTGTCCTCCTGAGACAACAGGTGTGGAATCGAAGGCAAAGGCCATGGAGGCTTCCGTACCAGGCTTCTCAGTAATGGGTACCAATGCTGTCGAGGCCAATCTGGAGCTATCAAAATCATCCTTGGCTTGTCTTGTCTGGCCTTTAGTAGTACCTTTGGGAGGAGAGGCAGAGGCGGAAAGGCATACACATGAAGATTGCTCCAATTGAAGGAAAGAGCATCCACTTTCCAAGCTGTGGGATGAAACCTTTTGTGCAAAACTTTGGCAGCTGGTGGTTTAGTGGAGAAGCGAACAGATCTATGTCTGGAGTTCCCCATGACACTGTCAATTTCTGAAATACATGAGGATCCAATTTCCACTCGTGGGGATCCATAATTGTCTGCTCAACACATCTGCTAAGGAGTTCTGTGCTCCGGCAGAAACCTTGCCTGAAGATTGAGCTGTAAACTGAGAGCAGTCTCCCACAAAATCATTGCTTGCCTGCATAGAGGATAAGAATGTGTTCCCCTTGCTTGTTGATGTACCACATGACAGTTGTGTTGTCTGTTAGAATCAACACCTGCCCTGGAAGAAGTAAATCCTTGAAAGCTATTAATGCAAACTGGACTGCTAACATCTCCTTCAAGTTGATATGTAGATGTTGTAGTCTGGCAGGCCACTTGTCTTGTATCCACTTTCCATTTAGATGAGCTCCCCAAGCTTTGTCTGAGGCATCTGTCGTTAAAATCTGACTCACCTCTGGCCGGGTCACAGAGAGTCCCTTGTTTAGGTGACATTCCTGAGCCCACCACAAAAATTCCTTTTGAATGCAAGGTATTATTTGAATGACAGTGTCCAGATCCTGGCAGTGCTGTGTCCATACATTTTTGAGATACCATTGTAGCTTCCTCATATGCAGTTTGGCATTGGGAAGCACCAGAATACAAGATGCCATGAACCCTAAGGCTTGAAGGACTGTCCTTGCAGTCAGCCCGGACTGATGAGATAGTTGATGGAAGTAAAGGGAAAGATTCTTTTGTTTGTCCGGGGTCAAAAAGGCCATCTGGGATGCTATATTCAGTCTTACACCCAGAAAGCACATGTCCTGAGAGGGTACTAGACTGGACTTTATTTCGTTCACAGAATACCCCAGGCATCTTAGCACTGCTATCACATATTCCAAATGATGAAGAAGCTCGTCCCTTCCTTGAGCCAGAATCAGGCAATCGTCCAAATATGGATAGATCTGTATTCCTTTTAGCCTGAAGAAAGCTATCACTGGAGCCAGAACTTTCGTGAACACTCTGGGCGCAGTAGATAAGCCAAAGGGCAATGCAGAGAACTGATAGTGAGAAGTCCCAGCTCGAAAACGCAGATACTTCCTGCAACTTAGTCTGATAGGAACATGAAGGTAAGCCTCCTTGAGATCCAAAGTTACCATCCAATGATCTTTGCCCAGCAGAGGTAAAAGCTGCTGTAACGTCAACATTTTGAACTTGGGAATGTCCAGATAAGTGTTGAGGATAGATAAATCCAAAATTGGTCTCCACGTGTTCCCCTTCTTTGGTACTAGGAACAGGCGAGAATAAAATCCTAGGCCCACTTCTGGCAGAGGGACCGGCTGTATGGCCCCTATTTGTAGTAACAGAGAAATTTGCTTGTGAGCCTCTATTCTTTGTTGAGGAGGAACGTCTGGCATGCCTTTGAAAGGAGGCAAGGTATGGAAATAAAACCTGTAACCGTGGTGTATGATATCCAATACCCATCTGTCTTGGGTAATTAAACTCCAATTTTCTTTGAAAAGTGCCAACCTTCCTCCCAAAGGTGCTGCCAGACGAGAAGGCTCTGGCAGCTGAAAAGGTAGGTCATTGGGTCTGTTTACGAAAGGACCGACCCCTGCCCTCACCCGAAGACTGTGCAGGAGAACTCCCTGTTCTAGGCCTGAAAGAGCCCTGAGCTCTGCCCCTACCACGTCTAGATCTACCCCTAGACTGGGAATCATAAGAAGGATACGTCCACCCCTTAGTAGGCCAATTTCTACTAAACTTTGGAGGCTGAACCTGCAAAAAATCTTTAACAGTCTGCATAGACTTAGCCTTGTCTTCCATTTTCTTTAAAACTGCCTCAACAGGAGAACCAAACAACACATCAGATTGTAAAGGAGCATCTAAAATCCTTGTTTTAACATGGTCAGATAAATTTTGATCCCTCAGCCAGGCGTGCCTGCGAAGAACTGACCCAGTGGCAGCCACCCTAGACGAGGCCTGTACAGCATCAAAACCACATTGCAAAGAATGCTTACCCACCTGTTCAGAAACATGTACTAAATCTTGCAACTCTTTACAATCAATACCTTCCGCCAGAGCATCAACCTTAGACTTCAATTGTGAAAGGAGATAGTTTTGGTATTTCAACATGTGAAACTGGCAATTCAAAGCCCTCATAGCTAGAGTGGAAGAAGTATAAACTTTCTTTCCCCATCTATCCAAGGCCCTGGCCTCTTTATCTGCAGGAACCGGATTCTTGACAACAGAAGCCTTAACACCTTTAGGCCCCTGGCTAACAGTTTCTGGGTCTGCCCTAGGACTCTTAAAAAGATACTTATGAGCATCAGGTACCCTGTAATACCTATCCGGTTTAACAGGAGCAGGAGGCAAAGAATCAGGATTAAGAAAAGCCTCTGTAAAAACATCTTCCACTACATCCAAAACAGGAGGTATAGCCAAAGGCCTATGCTGGGGTAAAAACAAAAATTCCCTAAGCCTTTTCCTGGAATCAGAGAAGTCCTGACCTTCCCACTTAAAATGCTCCCTCATGGAATGAAGAGTTTCTGAAAAAGAAAAATCCTCAGGAGGAGAAGCAGAAGGAGTAGAATCATCCACATCAGAATCAGAATAAGGAGAGTACTCCTGCAAGTCTTCAGCCGAAGACTCTGAAACATCCGAAGCCTGCTCAAAACTCCCTAGCTCAGGCTCCACCCTAGGTCTCTTATCAGGAGGGGGCAAAGAACCCCTAATCAAAGTAATCAAATCTTCTGCCATTTTAAGCATATGCTTCTTGGGCACAGTTCCTGAAGAACTAGGGGTGACACCAACTGAAGCTAAACCTGGCCTGCCTCTGGGAGAAGCCTTGGAAACAGAAGGAGAGGGCCTAACCACCCTAGGCAGGGAGGGGAGTATAGTACACCTGAGAAGCCCCATCAGCCTGACCTGCCTCCTGAGAGGCCACATCCTGCAATAACAAAGTCTCTCCCTGGGATCCCAAAGAAACCTCCGGTGGAACCACCGGCTCCACCGACACCTCTAAAGAACCGGCGTCCGGTACGGACGGTTCTTCTAGCCTAGGCTTAACTGCTTTGTCCTTGCGCTTCTTCGAAGAAGCGGGCGTCGGAGCATCCAATGGCATTTTATAATTGCACCGCTTCCCGAAGACTAACCTGGCACAATCCAATCTTCTCTTTATAGTGCGCTTATTGAATCTAGCACAAGAGCGACACCCAACAACGTCGTGCTCAGGCCCTAAACAAGGAATACACAAAGTATGATAGTCTCTATGCGGTATCTGTTTCCCACAAGAAATACAATTATTCACTTTTTCTGACATCCGGTAAACCATTGAGGCAAGAAAAAACTAAAATATTCCCCAACGGGGTACTTAGCCAACTTTGACTCGGTCTGAAACTCCGAAATCGAACAATTTCAGAACGCCAACCGGCACTTGCAACGCTGCTTCTGCATCGGACCATGCGGCAAAAAAGACTGAGGATATGACGTCGGTCATGCGCATTTGTACCCTGACGTCCTGATGTCAGTCAAATGCGCCTTGACCGACGTCAGCCTTATACTTTGATATTCGGGCCGACCGAGGACAGCGGACTACCCAAGTGTAAGGACTGCAGCAATGTGAGATGAAGAACATCAGAAAATGTTTTAACCAAACTGTAAAATGTATTGTTAAAAATGAATAAAATAGAACTTAAACTATATTAGTCAATATGCAACTCTTAAGTGCAAGGGAAAACAAGTACTTTCTTGAACATCAGATAAAAAATCGGCTCAAAAAGCCAACTTTAGTTAGTTTAGACCATGAGCACTGTGCTTGGCTTAACCATTAAGTCGTTTTATGGCTTTAGAAACCAAACCACCAGTGGCCAGAGTGGAGAAAACACCACAAGGAACAAACAACCCACTCTGTGCTGTTGCCGCAAAAAAGTCCACAGGCATGAAATGATCCAAAATGTTGGTAAAAACACAGGTTTATTACTCCAGCCAGTCAAAGCAGTAAAATAGCTTAAAAACCATACAGAATAAATAGAACACAACTGTAGTGTATCCAACACAGTCAAGCGCTTTCGTCCTGCTCTAGGACTTCTTCAGAACTGTGTTTGCTAAAACCCACTCCCTCTTTTATACTGGCAATTAACTAATTAAGATTTAAATCATGTTAACCCTATAGAATCTGTTAAAAAGTGTGTAGTAAATTTTAATGTTTCTGTAAATGAAGGAGGTGTTGTTTACTGAACACGGGTCTTTTCTGTTACAAAATAGTGGCCCTATGTTTCAATTCAGGTTTTATAGATACATTGTCATTGATGCCTGGGGTTACCGTGGCATTAAGTCTCAACTGCCACCTCATTTCTGCCCTCTCCAAGTTGTTTTTCCAATTACTCCCTCTCGGATTACTACCAGTAACCTCCAGAATACCAAATAAGAAAGAGTGACTGGGATTATTTTTAATATGCCTGTATATCGCATTATTTTCATCATGTTTTCTCACAGCATACAAATGCTCATAGATCCTCCTTCTAAAAGTTCTTTTGGTTTTACCTATGTAGAAATGCTGACATTCCTGACAAATAGCTATATATACCAGTCCTTTCGTAATACAGGACCCTGTTGCTAATTTTATCTCCCTATCCCTTACTTCCAACCATACTGAGGCTCCCACTAAGCTATACCTACAATGTTCACAAGTTCCACATCTAGTTGTCCCTCTCACATTGTTCTTAGCATTAATGGGATGTTCCAGTAAAAATTTTAAATTGTAATTAGTTTTAAAAACAAATATTGGTTCTTTTCCTACTGTATCTAATATTTCCTCGTTCTCTTTAAACAACACCCAATTTTTCTTGACAATATCCCTAATCTTACTACTTGTTTCTCCATAAGTCACCACCATGGACTGGGTATAATCTTTCCTTGTGTTAGTTTCATTCTCCTTCACTAAACAGGATCCCAGCAGGGTCCTGTATTACGAAAGGACTGGAGGTTACTGGTAGTAATCCGAGAGGGGGTAATTGGAAAAACAACTTGGAGAGGGCAGAAATGAGGTGGCAGTTGAGACTTAATGCCACGGTAACCCCAGGCATCAACGACAATGTATCTATAAAACCTGAATTGAAACATAGGGCCACTATTTTGTAACAGAAAAGAACCTAGTTCAGTAAACAACACTGCTTTCATTTACAGAAACATTAAAATTTACTACACACTTTTTAACAGATTCTACAGGGTTAACATGATTTAAATCTTAATTAGTTCATTGCCAGTATAAAAGAGGGAGTGGGTTTTAGCAAACACAGTTCTGAAGAAGTCCTAGAGCAGGACGAAAGCGCTTGACTGTGTTGGATACACTACAGTTATGTTCTATTTATCCTGTATGGTTTTTAAGCTATTTTACTGCTTTGACTGGCTGGAGTAATAAACCTGTGTTTTTACCAATATTTTGGATCATTTTATGCCTGTGGACTTTTTTGAGGCAACAGCACAGAGTGGGTTGTTTGTTCGTTTTATGGCTTAACATAAAATGATTGGAAATAAGTATGCTGTTTAAATTATCATTTTCAATTTACTGCAGCATAATGATCTGAAACCAGTACCAAAATGCATACAAATAAAATCCTGTACATAAATTTGTCTATATAGAAATATACATATTTACCCATAAGGACATATGCATAATCAGACACACAGCTGTGTTACACAAATACTAAGATACACATCTGTATGTTTATCACCACACTTAGCTAAATATTTCACTGTGCAGAGATGTGATTATTCCTACTTCATTCATTCATTCATTGTTTGATTGTCTGTTTAACCATTTCAGGGTTACAAGGGGCTGGAACCTATCTTGTAGGAAAATACACGCACTGAGAGTTCATAGGTTCATAGGTAGGTACTAGGCTATCGGCCCAAGGGCCTACGTAAGCCTAGCCAGCAAGGTACCATAGCTTACGCCACCCAAGAAAGTTAAAATAATCCAGTAAGGCAGCTAGCCTAGTAATTAGCTATGAACTTTATGCTGATTCCTGAAAGTCAACATTCCAAAAGGATGAAAAGAAAACAAACGCCCGAAATCAAGAAGGGTGAAAAACTCTTTTTTTCTTGTTTTTTGCATGACAGCAAGCCTCCCTGCACTCTCCAATGTGGGGGGGGGGCAAGCCCCCCACTACCTCCAAACTTATATATACCAACTCCATAGTCACACCAACTCAAAGAAGGGAGAAATCTCGCTAAAGAAGTGAATCATTGCTGGCACACACTTAGCAACTGCACTGGCAAAGATTTCCTTTCGGGAAAAGTGTTTGGCATTATGCTGTTTGTCCTTTTTCCTGAGTGCTGGAGCAATTTCACCCTGAGCATGTGTAGGGGAGCCCACACAGACATACACATACAAACATAAGCACACACATTTACTCACACATAGCATGTACAGCTATGGGCAATTTGAAGGATTGCCAGTTCAGCTATGCTAGGTTTTTGAGATGCTGGGGAAAACTGGAACATCCAGCAAAAGCCCATGCAGACAAAGGTAGGATATGCAGACTCTATACAGAATTATACAATAACCCCCCGCCCCCATTAATATTCCAAAACATGCATGCTGATTGGACAGCGTGCCCGTTGTAAATCAGACTTATACTAATTGAAAAAGGTCTGGTTGCCCGGACTTTTCCCATTAGTATGTTTTGATTTTTTTGTGTTTTTGGTAGCAACGGAGAAAGGAAGAGCTCCGTTACTGTAATCTCGCTATGTTAAACGAGTTTAACATAGCGAGACAGCTTTAAAAAGGGTACGGAGATCTTCCTTTCTCTGTTGCTTTTTTTTTAAAGCTATCTTGCTATGTTAAACTCTTTTAATATAGTGAGGCACTTTTAAAAAAGCAACGGAGATCTTCCTTTCTCCGTTGCTTCCACACACTTCTCTGATGTACTGCGTAAGCATACGCATGTGCAGTACATCAGAACTGCCGCAGAATACCGGACAGCTGCGGAAGGGCAGCACGGAGGCATTATACAATGCCATTATTTAAGAAAAGTAACTATTTTTTTTTTCTTAAATAATGTCATTGTATAATAGCAATAACCCACTTCTGGGTGTGGGTAATGCTGGATTTACCCACAGTTGTCTTTGTTTGGCCACTCGGGCTTCGCCCTCATGACCAAACCACACCAACCGTGGGTAAATCCAGCATTACCCACACCCAGGCATGGGTTATTGCTTAAGTACACCATAGTCAATAACCGAGCCAGAGGGCAACTTACCCAGACACATACTTTCATACCCTATAAAACAAAAACAGAAACTCACTCCATCATGAACAACATTTTTTTATCTAGACAAAGAAATATAACACTGCCAGCAGCCAACCATTAAATTTGGCAATTTTGTTCATATTAGCAGTTGTCTGCATTTGTTAGCTTGAAAAAAATGACTTAAGTTGCATCGTCTCTGTGGTATTTCATATGATGTGTCTTAAAGAATGCAAACTGCTAAGAGGTATTCATAACTGAATCCTAGAAAATTCTCATGGCATTAACATCACTCCTGAGAATAAAGCAATATAAGAAAAATGTAAATAAAATATGCAAATAAAGCAAGCAATTTACCATGCTAAATGCATGAAGCCATAGCCAATCTCCCTCTCGGAAGTTGGAAAGCAAGTGTTTTGCAATCCATATTCATTCAAGGATGGAAACAAAACGCATAATTCAAAAATAAGCAAATATTTTGTGGTGAGACAGATAACTAAAACCCTAAAGCTGAGACTATACTAATAACTATGTAATAAAATTGCAGTAGTTGTTTCTTGGTTTTTGTCATTATTTTTCTGCTGACTACATGACTTGTATTCTAGACGAATTATGTGTCTTATCTGCTGACTTCCTCCACGTATGTTAGACAATGAATGTCATTTGTTTCTTGTACAATAATACCTTATTCTGAGTGTCAGCATACTGATTGTAACTTCTGATTATATCTGTAAGCTGGTGCAGAAAATCAGTATAAAACAGCCAATGCTTAAATGTACAAATCTGATATCCAGTTAAAGTAACCAAAAATATATGTAAACATACAACCAGTGAAAAATATGTTTATATTTTGAAAAGGGTTTTAAATTTAATCTTACCACCAGGATTTAAGAACTCACCCTAGAACTGGAAAATTGGAGAGGCTTAAAATGTGCATGCACTGTAAGCAACTTAATACAGCTAAACTGAAATCTGTACAGTTCTTGAAATTGATGAGCAAAAGTACATTTCATGGTGACATACTTGTTGCAATATTCAGTTGTATTACTACTACTGAATGGAAAAAAGAAAGAAATGTTTTAAAAAGAGGCTGCTGCATGGAGAACTTAATTTTCACCGAGGTTCAGTGACCTCAGAAATCATTAGGAGATGCGGGGAGGAGGTTGCCCCCCCCCGCACACACAAATATAAGCAGAATTCAAACTCCATCTTGCCCTTTCATTTTTTGAAAGCAGGAGAAATTCAAAATCTTGATGTTTGTAACGATGACACATATCTGTATTTTATGAAATTATTAATCTGAACTATTAAATGTTGTGTTTTAGACTTCTAAAAGCTGGGCATAAAAGATCAAAACATATCTAGACAAGATACTCTATGCCGCAAACATTCACCATTTCAAAGGCCTCATAGGCAAATATGCCTGAATCGTATATCAACAGTTTGTAATCCCAGATGACAGCAAGTTCATGTTATAAGGAAGTGTTTTCATATGGGGAGGCATACAGCTCTGAAATATTCTGAAAGAGGAATTACAAGCTGAAAGAAAAAGAGTACAATGTCTCTTATAACTCAGTGACATAGAAAAGTAGACTACTGATAAAGAACACTGCAGCTCAAACCTGGAAGGCTTTAGCTAATGCTATCTTATCTGCAAGACAGCATAACAGACCAGTAAAGATATTAAAAATAATATGAAGCAAATACAATCATATTAACATAAGACAGTCACCAATTTATAGAAGATTTAACTTTTCACATTTTATTCTTTTTGATCTCCCTAACCCTCTTTGTTGATCACTTGCTTTGGCCCACTGGATCTTGCTAGCTAACAAAAGTGCCCCACAAATATTAGCTTTCAGCCCTGAAATGGATGGAACTAGTTCCTTAACTGGTATGGAGACCAATCTCAACTTTAGGTAAGAAATCATCACATCAGCTAAGTAAAAGGCCCATCATTCATGTAAAGCTGAGTATGTCAATTACTCAGTTTAAATGCAACCTAGACCATTGAATGGGGAATAGGAAATTTGCACTGGGCCTGGCACTCATGTCCTTTATGGACAAAGATAGCTTATAAATGCCTGGCCCTCAATGTCCTATTTGGACAGAATACATCATTAGTCTTTTGGGAAAACCTGGCTAGGCTTAGAAAGGCCCCAGGGTCATCATCCTAGTAACAATCTATGAATCTATTAACTGTTTTGGTGCTCAGTACATAGAAACACAAAGACGGCAGCATGTCACATGCCGACTCCCATGCATGGACACATGCAGTCTATTGATGTGACTGTTTAACGGCTGGTGGCTGTTCTTCTATTGGTTTCCATGAAGTTGAAATCTGATATCCAACCTCTCTGCAGAGAAAGCGATGTGAGCTGCAAAGATTTCCACTATGTGAAAGCAGGCAGCTTCTGAGTCTGGCAGGCCTACATGCAATCAAGACAGGAGGAAACAAATACTGGCACTACAGTGGGAAGACCACAAGGTAGAGTTAAGTGGTTGATGAGGGTGACATTCTGTGAATGAAAGCATTATGACTTGACCACTGCTGAGACCCATTCCTTAACTGTTACTCTGTCATCACTCCCAGATCTCTCATTTTTAACACAAATGACAGGTTGTCTCCACAGCAGAAAATTTCTGAGGAACCAGACTGGCATAGAAGAATCCCAAAGATTAGGATGTACAACCATAGCAACAGTTTTAGAGGTATCAAGACTATGTCAATTACTGACTATCGAATCATGGATGAGTTACAACTCCTTAGATCAATGATTAAGAGCAGACATGGACTCCAGAGGAAATTAGAGGTAAAGCTGTGTGTAATCAGGAGTGCAGTGATACTGTGAATGACATCTCCTAGTGGGAACAAGTAAATGGTGAAAAGTAAAGGACAAAGACTAGAACCTTGTGGTACCCTGCAAACCTGGAGGGTAGAAGGAAGATGTATTAAACTTTGATACCACCTTCTAGGTGTTTCCAGAGATGTAGGAGGCAAACCATTCCAGTACAATGCCAGAGATGACACAGTCACTTTCTAAATGGTGTAAAAGGATGCATGATCTACCAAGTCAAAAGCCAATGAGATATTAAAGAGGACCAAAAGAGGAACAGAATAATGGCACCAGTTTCTCACTGCTAAAAGGTTGCTAAAAACTCTACTACGAGACATTGCAGTGCTTTGCCTTGCCCTAAATCTGGATTGGAAGGGATCACATATGCCACATTCACTCAGATAGGACTCCAGCTGAAGGTAAACCCTTTTCTCAAGAACCTTACTGACACAAAGAAATTTTAAGATTGGACAGTAATTGTCAGGATTGTCAGAATGTAAACCAAACTTTTTAAGAACAAGGGGGTTACTAAAGCTTCCTTTAATTGTGATTGAAAATTACCACTTCTCAAGAGAGGTGGTGACTATCTCATAGAGAAAAGGGACAACTTGACTTAAGGATGCTGTCCTCTAATCCTTCATAAATGAAAGCTTGAAATGTTCTTCCTGAGGTGCTACAAGGATGATAAACAAACCACAGATTTTGTCATCTGATACTAACTACTAAAAGTTACTAAAATTATTAAAAGTCTAAAAATGTCTGCAACCACTGCAATGTGCAACTTTAATATTGATGCAATGAAAACAATAAATGTCTTAAATTCTACCATAATATACAGGGAACAGATGTAGGTGGCTTTTCTAATTGATAATTGCTCTCTTTCCTCTAGAAAATAGCTTATATTTGTGTACAATTTAGGGGAACAAATCCTAAACTGCAGTGTTTTGAAAATAACCACATTACACCTGAGAATTTCCTATTCTTCAAATGTGCAACATATATTTAAACAGGAAAGTTAGTTCTCCTTATAAAGCATTGATGAAACTGTACTCCCTATGCTCTGAAATGTATTACGACAGCCAATCAGGTAATGATATACAGTGTTTATATGTGACTAAAGGGTAGAGCTCTGAACTAAGTATACAAATTCAGCACACACAACCTTTTTGCTATATGCAGATTTTGAATCCGAAAGAGGCATGCTGGTTTGTAGTTTTCATATATGGAGATGTCAACCACTGTAGCACCTCACTGATGATAATTAAACCATCCTACATTTGTTTTCTGACTAATATCCTCTAGTTTAAGGGCTAAGACTTGTCATATTGTGCCACTTTTCTGGGAAATAATCTTTCAGAAAAAATATGGACTGACCAAGGCTCAGTACTCTCTTTCCGCTCTTCTACCCTGTATCAGCCCTGTTAATTCCATAGAAACAATGCCCAATGCTGCACCACCGAGCTAAGATGCCCTGTTAATTCCATAGAAACAATGCCCAATACTGCACCACCGAGCTAAGATGCCCTGTTAATTCCATAGAACAATGCCCAATACTGCACCACCGAGCTAAGATGCCCTGTTAATTCCATAGAACAATGCCCAATACTGCACCACCGAGCTAAGATGCCCTGTTAAATCCATAGAACAATGCTCAATATTGCACCACCGAGCTAAGATGCCCTGTTAATTCCATAGAAACGATACCCAATACTGCACCACCGAGCTAAGATGCCCTGTTAAATCCATAGAACAATGCTCAATATTGCACCACCGAGCTAAGATGCCCTGTTAATTCCATAGAAACGATGCCCAATACTGCACCACCGAGCTAAGATGCCCTGTTAATTCCATAGAAACGATGCCCAATACTGCACCACCGAGCTAAGATGTTTTCTCCTGGGCATCATGCAAATAAGGTTCAACTAATTCCAAGGAGCAAGATCTTTGCATCCAAGGTAACAGTATTTCACTGGCAAAGTTAGGATAGCCCTACACTGTTTCTTAACAAAACATACCATTACTGCACAGAGAGAATCTACACTGCACATTGTACATGTACATGCTGCAGCAGTACAGCAATTGCACAGCCTGTGATTGTCAGTTCTACAAGATATTGATTATGTAGGCTCTAACTCCAGATAACAACCAGTTTGTTCACCCAGTCTGTCCATTTCACTTACCAGATAAGTAACTGATCGTACTTATGCATTAACTTGCTTCTTTTTCCTCCCTTCAACATAAGAACTGCCTTATCTGTCAGTACCAGCGTTCCTGACTTTTTACATTTTTGTTGCAAAAGCAGTCTTAATCACCCACTGAAATTTCTGTAAAGCAATTCTTGGTTGTGTCTGAGATGAGAGTTAAATCAGTCTTGCCAGAATGAAATAGCACAAGTTTAAGACGGCAAGTAGACTAAAGTGATGACCTATGTTTTATGAGACTTTTATCATTGCATCTTAATGTTTCCAGATGGAATCACCTCTTTGGTGGAAGGGGTACTTTGGACACAGGAACAAGGAAAAATCTATGGAAAACTCTGGCCTTCATATTCTAACAATACTGCAATGTTCAGCTGTGACAGAGTTGCATTCTACCCAGAACTGTTTTCACTACCTTGCAAATCCCTGTGTGCTGAAACAGGTGCTGGTTCCCATGTGACCATGAACTAGACAAGAAGGCAACTGGAGAATGACTGAATGAATGAGAATGAATGAATAACTGAATGAACAAACTATTCAGGCAAAGTGTTTTACTCTCACTATGTGGCAATACCAAACATCTGATCTTCAAAAGCAAAACATCTTGTTTGTGCAGGAAGGATTGAGACTTTGGTTACTGGTTAGGTACGGTTTCCTCAAAAATAGCTGTCACCTACTTGAAAGATCATGTCTCTAAACTGTATTAGTTTTCTAGTCGTGCAAGTAGTACAGCTCATTTGTATGTGCAATGAGCACAGCTCTCTGCTTGGTGGGCAGTTATATACTGCTTCTTCAGCCCTACTGCACAAATGCTTTGAAGTGGGGTTTGGCCTATCTCCTGCATTTCATTAGGTATTGGCCCTACTCAGTATATACTACATCTGGGCATATGGCTAAACACGGACAAAAGTTTTGTTGAACCAAATTCTGATGAAAAAAATGCTCACACCATCAAAACTGCTACAACATAAAAATTACAGTATTTTAGCAGGATAGCAAACCTACCCCTAACCCAATCCCCACAGATCCAGATCTCTAAATATAATAACTCCATACAAGATGGCTAATTTCCATTTTGATAAAACCCTAATTGACTAATTACATATCCCACAATGTCTTACTCTCCTCTGTAATGGTCAGCCCTAAATATAGCATAGCACTTCACAGACTCTGCATGCAGAAAAGTGTGAATGATACACATAGGGGGCACAGATAAGAGTGCACTGGCACCTACAAGATGGCAACACACAAACATATATAGTAAAGCATGTCAGTTGGAGAATCAAACTGCACAAAATATAGTGACCACAAAAAGATCCCATGTCATTGGTGGTCTATACTTTTTACACAGAGGCAAAGGAAGCATACAACTTCTGAAATGAGAGCAGACATGAATATGTGCAAATTCAATGTGGCAGAGTTACTGTTAAGACTGCACATAAGCCAATGGGGTCAAGAAGCAAAAGCCAAAATGATAGCAGTTGCTAGAAGATAAAGGCCCAAAAGCCAGTTAATATTTATTTTTATGTCTTCTTTATTTATTAATAGACCCTGACAATATCTATATAGCTTTGGTAACCTTGTTATTAAAATTGCCAACACTAAATTAAACGAAAAGGATATAGTGGGCATACTTGTCAGGTTAAGATTTGAAAAATCTCCAATGGTTTTGGCTTTTTCATTTACAAAGAAAATAAGTGTTTTGTATGGGTCTATATTACATGATCGAAGTTTTACTACTTCGAATCAGTAAACATCAAACTTTACTGATCAAAGTAGTAAAATATCGAATCAGCACTAAAACAGTTTAAAATAAAAAATAATTACACAAAAAGGTGTCCCCCTGCACCCCCCACACCCCCCTGTGAAGACTGGTAGTGATGGGTGAAGGCTGCCAGCCTAATCAGATAGAATTTGGTACATGGTTCTCTCATTTTTAAATATGAATGTGAATCACAGGCTTGTTGTCTTACATGAAAAAAATGCTGTTACAAAAATGTGGCAATAGTGCTCTATACTGACCCAGTAAAAGCATGTTGTGATCCTTTGATCTAAAGTCGGCTCCAGTCCGGCTAAATGAAGGCTTCTTGCCTATTGTTTTAAGGCTAAAGTTAATGACCGGAATTTACATGTGGAATGTCCTTTATTGCTCTAAGTGTGAAAGAATGTAAATACAGCTTCTGTCAGCCTGGGAACACAAGGAAGGTGTAAAAGATGATGTAATGTTTAGCAGAACTGGAGTTTCAATTTAAACAGTGAGAACCAGAGATTATTGAGCATTTTTATCTGACTATCCAACTCACAACACTGCCTTATGCTCTCTTTATGTAAGTAGTATGTTAGAACTGTGTTTTCTCCTAGACGTATACAGGGATTATAAAGATTAGACTAAGTGTTTTTCTGTGATGTCAGAATTGTACTACTGATTCATTTTAAGTATTTCTGTGTGATCTCTGAACTCTTTTGACTAGCACTGTGTAGTAGAAAGTATTGTCTTGTGGTTTTGATTATTTATTATTAAATATTTTAAAACCTTTTAACTGTGGCTGATTTGTGTAGAGATAAGTACATTGCATATTTATACAGTTTACTGTACAAAGCTACTCTAATAAGCCTTGACTGATTAGTCACACTTACCAACTGGATAATAATATTGCACAGTAATAATTGGACACCCTTTTAGGGGCCTTTGAGTATCTGATAAATATTAGCTGGGTGGTGGCTGTAATTACTACTGTATGGTCTGGGTAAAAGGGGCACAGCTGGAGAACCTGTGCCAGCCTTCCCCAGAAGTGTCAATGTGGTTGTGTAAACTCTTGTCTCAAAGTGTGTGTGTGTGTGTGTGTGTGTGTGTGTGTGTGTGTGTGTGTGTGTGTGTGTGTGTGTGTGTGTGTGTGTGTCAGCTGCTTGGGCAGGGACACAGGGCACTGGTTGGGCATAGAGGGTGGTGGAGATTTTAGCTTGCCCAGTTAGGCTGAGATCTGGACCCTGTAGCTGTGCCAGTGGGGAGTCTTGCTGGGGACATGGGAGCAAGGGAGCGACCAGCCCCGGACTGACTGTGATTTCTGTGTGCTCTTAAGGGAAACTGCACTTTGCTGTGTGTACTTGTTATCCTTTCCTCATATGTGAGACACCCTCTCTGGTGTTGGTGGTGAGGATTGAGGCTCCTTGATTGCTGGGCCAGGGCGCGGGCATCACATATTAATTGGTGGCAGTGGTTGGGATATCCACCTCACATTTGTGATGGCAGTGGTTGGGATATCCTCATATTTGTGTCTGGCAGTGGTGGGACATCCACATCACATATTAATTGGTTGGCAAATACTAATTGGCTTGTGGTGGTGTGGGTAGAGTGAATCTTGTAGCTTGTGTACAGTTAACTTTGAAGGTGTTTTGTACTCTAAATCAGCCATGCAGTAAATACTCAGAGTTCAGATCACAATTGTTTTATTTCTTTTGTTAGCTTAGTTAGTCCGGTGAGCAGGCAGCATGTCAGCAGAGGAGTATGGAAAGCTGACAAGGAACCAGCTGGCGGAGATGTGCCATGCAAGGGGACTGGTGCATGGAAACCTGACTAAGGCAGACCTGATTGCAGCCTTGGTTGCAGCCACATCAGAAAACAGCAACCAGGAGGACAATCAGACTGGCAGTGGAGATATAATTCTCTCGGAGAATGGACAGCTCAACCTTTCTGCAGTGGACTTAAAAATCCAGCTGGAGCTAAGGAGACTTAAGTTGGAGGCCAGGCATGTGGAATTAGAAGCAAATGAGAGACTGTGACATTTGCAGGCTGAGGAGAATGATAAACTGTTACGTCTGGAGGCTGAGGAAAAAGAGAAGCAAAGGCAGCATGAGAATGAGATGTTGACTCTTTGCCAGAGTCATGGAGGTAATGGGGAAGGGAGTAACTGCACCCCAGAAGTACAAAAGATCAGTAAATTTCTTCCACAGTTTAAAGAGGGGGACAATTTTGATAGGTTTCATTCATATGTTTGAGAGGGTATGTAAACAGTATGAAGTTGACCAAGGGCTCTGGGTACAGTTCCTGACCCCCTTACTCCATGGTAAAGCTGTAACTGCATTCGCTAAAATGTCTGACATTGCATGTTTTGATTATACTGCTCTTAAGAAATGTCTTTTAGAACTGTTTAAGTTAACACTTGAAACGTATAGGAAAAGGTTTCGTGAGCATAGACACAAGGCAGATGAAAGTGTGTGTGAATATGTTGCTGAGCTGAGCACTTACTTCCATAGGTGGGTGAGTGGATGTCAGGTCACCACTCATGAAGGGCTGGCAGACCTTTGGGTGAGGGAACAAGCCCTTAGCACTTTGCCTGAGGACATGAGAATCTGGTTAGCTGATAGACAATGTGCTAATTCAGATGAGTTGGGGAAGAAGGGAGACCTATACCTGGCAAGCAGGGCAGCCCTGCACAGGAAGGGGACCCCCAGTACTGCTCATGGGTCTGAAGGAACTCATGATGGGCAGCACAGACTGCCCCAACAGAATCTGCCAGTAGCAGGGGAAGTCACTAGTCCAGGTACACTTCCAGGAGCTAGGGTTAAATGTTTTGAGTGCAACCAGTGGGGCCATGTGGCATACAAATGTCCACAGAGGCAAGGTGGGGAACCAAAGGTGAGGGAGCCAGTAAGTAGGAAAGATAAAATGCCAATAGTAGGTTATCTTGGGACAACAAAGGTACCAAACTACCACCAGAGGCTATATCCTATTGTAGTGAATGGCAAAGAGGCCATTGCCAAGAGAAACACAGCCTCTGATATAACCATTGTAAAGCCTGCAATGGTTACAGAGGAGCACTACTTGAATGGGCAGTCCACTCCAGTCAGGGCTTTAGGATGGATGCCATTCCAAATACCTTTGGCTAGGGTTCATCTTGACTGGGAGGGGTGGAAAAGGAAGCCAGGAAGGAGGTGTATTTGAGGATATACCTGCAGATGTCCTGATATGGAATGATTTTGATAGTGCAGTACCCTGTGCTTGTGCAATTACATGCAGTCAGGCTTGGAGACAAGCATGTATGTCTGATACCCTGGGGGAGACCCAGACAGACTGCATACTTGCAGCCAGGACTGATGAGATGGTTACTTCAGGAAGGGAGCTACTCTGTAGCAGTGAGACTGAATGTGAGCCACAGCTGCTTGTGGGTACTGATGTTCCCTTGGACCGAGTGACTGAAAAGGTAGAGGTGAGTAGTAGTACCCAGGCTGTCAGTGAGGCACCACTGTCAGAGGATGCCAGACTTCCTGTGGAAGGGGAGCTGGGAAGGGTTACAAGGAGAGAGTTGAGACAGGTTCAGCTCTCAGACCCTACATTGCAAGGCCTGAGGCAGGTAGCTAGGGAGGCACCTGATTCTCAAGGAAAGGGGGAATCTGTATACTGGGACAAAGGGTTACTATACAGAGATTAGACCCCTGAGGGAGGGCTAGAAAGTGAGAGAGTACAGCAGTTGGTAGTGCCTACAGCCTACCATCTGGCGCTTCTAGCCATAGCCCATGATATTCCTTTTGCAGGTCATATGGGCATAAAATGTACAAAGAGGTGTATTATGCAGAACTTCTATTGGCCGGGAATTTCCAAAGATGCAAAAGGGTACTGCAGGACCTGTGAGCAGTGCCAAAAGGTAGGCAAGGCAGGAGACAAGATGAGAGCTCCTTTGATGCCTTTGCCTGTGACTGAGGAGCCATTTCAGAGGGTAGCTATGGATATTGTGGGTCATCTGAGTACCTCAAGTTCCACAGGGAACAAGTATATCCTAGTGGTAGTAGATTATGCTACACGATACCCTGAGGCAGTGGCTTTGTCCTCCATTGAGGTAGAGAAGGTGGCAAATGCTTTGATAGAGATTTTCAGCAGGGTAGGTTTCCCAAAAGAAATACTGACTGACAGAGGTGCCAATTTTATGTCAGACCTGCTGGCTTGTCTGTGGAACTCCTGTCGGGTAAAGCACATGAAGACCAGCCCCTACCACCCCCAGACTAATGGACTTGTTGAGAGGTTAAACTCTACAATCAAGTTCATGCTACAGGCATTTGCAGATCAGTTTAAGAGGGACTGGGACAAATATTTCCCCCATCTGTTGTTTGCTTACAGAGAAGTTCCCCAAGAATCCACAGGTTTTTCACCCTGTGAGTTGCTGCATGGGCATAGGGTGAGCGGACCTTTAGATTTAATTCGAGACGAGTGGGAAGGTGAGTGTGAGTCTCACAAGGAGTCTGTTGTGTCATACGTCCTAAACCTCAGGACAAGGCTCAGGGAACTCATGGGTTTGGCCCAGGAGAACCTGGCAGAAGCCCAACAACAGAAAAAGGTGTGGTATGACAGGAACTCTTGCGCTAGAGAGTATGCTGTGGGGCAGCAGGTAATGGTTCTCATTCCAGTCAGACACAACAAGCTGCAAGCAGCTTGGGAGAGACTCTACAAGGTGGTAAGAAAGGTAAGTGATGTTAACTACATGGTGGAACTGCTAGGCAGATGGCAGGGTCACAAATTGTACCATGTTAACATGATGAAACCTTACCATGATAGGGAGGCCCTTGTGCTGAGCATTTGCAGTGGATTGCAGGAGAAGTCTGAGGGAGATATGGGGACTGATCTCCTCAGTGAGGCTCGGGCTGACACCTCAGTGAAAGGGGTAGCAATGTCCCAGCAGCTATCCCCTACCCAGGTTCGAGAAATCCAAGCACTGTTGCAGGAATTTAGGGACATGTTCACTGGGAAACCAGAGTGCTCCCACCTGGTGCAGCACCAGGTGGATACAGAACCCTAACGGCCTATTAGGCAGGCCCCTTATAGGGTGCCTGAGAGAGTCAGACAGACCCTGAGGGAGGAGGTACAGGAGATGTTGGAACTAGGGGTAATTCAAGAGTCCAACAGTCCCTGGGTCTCCCCAGTGGTGCTGGTGCCAAAGAAGGATAGCAGCACTAGACTCTGTGGACTACAGAAAATTAAATAGTCTCACAGAGTCAGATGCTTACCCCATGCCTAGGACAGATGAGGCCCTAGAGCAGCTGGGTGGGGCTAAGTATCTTACTTCCATTGATCTTACCAAGGGTTACTGTCAGGGGGCCCTTGACTCCCAGTGCTAGACAGAAGTCAGCCTTTGTGACTCCTTTTGGCTTGTATGAGTTCACAAAGATGCACTTTCGGATGAAGAGTGCCCCAGTGACTTTCCAGAGGCTGGTAGATAATATCCTAGCAGGGGCAGGAGGGTTTGCCCTTGCTTACTTAGATGATATTGCCATCTACAGCCACTCCTGGCCAGAGCACCTTCAGCATGTCAGGGAAGTGCTGGGCAGACTACAGAGGGTAGGGTTGACCATTAAGCAGAGCAAATGTCAGGTGGGTATGGCAGAGGTGGCCTAACTAGGACATAGAGTGGGGAGTGGTAAGATAAGGCCAGATCCTGCCAAAGTGGAAGCTATTCAGGCATGGCCTGCACCTGTTACTAAAAAGCAGGTGAGGGCATTTTTAGGGACAGCAGGGTAATACAGAAAGTTCATCCCCAGTTATAGTACCATAGTTGCTCCCCTCACAGACCTAACAAGGAAGAACAGGCCAGATAAGGTAGTGTGGACCCGAGCATGTGAGCAGGCATTCCAGAGGCTTAAAGAAGCTTTGGGAGGACCCCTGTGTTAGCCAGTCCAGATTACAGCAAATAATTTGTTATGCAGGTGGAAGCTTCAAACCATGGGGTGGGGGCTGTACTTAGCCAGATTTCTTCAGAGGGGGAAGAACACCCAGTGGTTTATCTCAGTCATAGGCTCCAACCCAGGGAGGAATGCTATGCAGCTGTGGAGAAGGAATGTCTAGCCATAGTGTGGGCACTGCAGAAACTCCAGCCTTATCTGTACGAGAGGAAATTCACTGTAATGACAGATCGTAACCCCCTAGACAGCAAAATGCCAAGTTGCTAAGATGGAGCCTGGGGTTGCAAGCATATGATATATCAGTGCAGCACCGCAGTGGGAGTAGCAATGCCAATGCAGATGGGCTCTCAAGACAGGGAATGGGGTAGGTCTACTCAGATAGACCTAACCCTCTCAAGCGGCGTTTCTCAATGGTTACTTGAAAAACTAGCTTGAGTTCACCGGGGGGGGGGGGGTGTGAAGACTGGTAGAGATGGGTGAAGGCTGCCAGCCTAGTCAGATAGAATTTGGTACATGGTTCTCTCATTTTTAAATAAGAATGTGAATCACAGGCTTGTTGTCTTACATGAAAAAAATGCTGTTACAAAAATGTGGCAACAGTGCTCTATACTGACCCAGTAAAAGCATGTTGTGATCCTTTGTTCTAAAGTCGGCTCCAGTCCGGCTAAATGAAGGCTTCTTGCCTATTGTTTTAAGGCTAAAGTTAATGACCGGAATTTACATATGGAATGTCCTTTATTGCTCTAAGTGTAAAAGAATGTAAATGCAGCTTCTGTCAGCCTGGGAACACCAGGAAGGTGTAAAAGATGATGTAATGTTTAGCAGAACTGGAGTTTCAATTTAAACAGTGAGAACCAGAGATTATTGAGCATTTTTGTCTGACTATCCAACTCAGAGCACTGCTTTATGCTCTCTTTATGTAAGTATGTTAGAACTGTGTTTTCTCCTAGAAGTAGCCAGGAATTATAAAGATTAGACTAAGTGTTTTTTTGTGATGTCAGAACTGTACTATTGATTTATTTTAAGTATTTATTTGTGATCTCTGAACTCTTTTGATTAGTACTGTGTAGTAGAAAGTATTGTCTTGTGGTTTTGATTACTTATTATTAAATATTTTAAAACCTTTTAACTGTGGCTGATTTGTGTAGAGATAAGTTAAGCTCTAGAGTACATTGCATATTTATAGAGTTTATTGTACAAAGCCTTGACTGATTAGTCACACTTACCAACTGGATAACAATATTGCACAGTAATAATTAGACACCGTTTTAGCGGCCTTTGCGTAACTGATAAATATTAGCTGGGTGGTGGCAGTAATTACTACCATATAGTCTGTGTAAAAGGGGCACAGCTGGATAACCTGTGCCAGCCTTTCCCAGAAGTGTCTGTGTGGTTGTGTAAACTCTTGTATCAAAGTGTGTGTGTGTCAGCTGCTTGGGCAGGACATGGAGCACTGGTTGGACAGAGAGGGTGCTGAAGATTTTAGCTTGCCCAACTAGGCTGAGATCTGGACCCTATAGCTGTGCCAGTGGGGAGTCTTGTTGGGGAATTGGGGAGCAAGGGAGTGACCAGCCCCAGACTGACTGTGATCTCTGGGTGCTCTTAAGGGACATTGCACTTTGCTGTGCGTATTTGTGATAATTTCCTCATATGTGAGATGCCCTCTCTGGTGTTGGTGGTGAGGACTGAGGCTCCTTGATTGCTGGGCCAGGGCACGGGTATCACACCCCCACTACTTAAATATACCAACTCTGAGATTGCGCTACAGTGTAGGAAATGGACAACTTCCAGTTCTGCACTGTATCACACTGAAGTGCGATCTCGGAGTTGGTATATTTAAGTTAAACTTGCCCCCCCCCCCACTTACACCCTTTTGTTTTATTTATTTTGTTTTAAAAACTGTTTTATTACTGATTTGATGTTTTACTACTTCGATCATTAAAGTTTGATGTTTACTGATTTGAAGTAGTAAAGCTTCGATCATGTAATATAGACCCGGTAAAGCCCATTTGATTCAACCAAATATTTTTTTGTTTTTTTTCAACAGCAAGGAAAAGTATGATTTAAGGTTCCTGAACAAGCTTTTAAATTCAATAAGATGTACAAAATCAAGCACTGTAAAGGAATCTCTGCGGATACATGGCTCAAACAAAAAGGGAAAAGTTGGGTGCCATTTTTTTTACTTTCACTATTTTCCATACTTAAATGCGCTAGGAGGTAATAATATACATATGTATTGTGTGTGTGTGTGTGTGTGTGTGTGTGTGTGTGTGTGTGTGTGGAGGGCCATTTGGTAACGGTTTTTTATTATTGCACTCTTCTTCCCAAATGACTAGCCTTTCTGTCTGCACCAGAACCTTTGCTATTTCTATCCTGACCTTCCTTTTTTACACTCTAACATTGTATGGACCATGCTAAACTTACAATATTCAGACCAGTTAACAATCCCTTCACTTCTGCATACTTCTAAAAAAAAATGATGTGTGAGAGGAGCAAGCAAGTTGAGTGTTTCAACTTGTATTGGTTTTGTTACTTCTTGTAATTCACCACTGGTTGGGTGAAGTTTCTGAACTGCATTTGGTAACAGCTCACTTTCGTGTAGATTGTCAGATAAAAGAGAAGACAAATAAAGTAGTAAAGTTGGCACACCTTCACCACATGTCTTCAGTGGCCATTTCAGCCATACCTCTCAACTGTCTAGAATTTTTGTAGAATATCCAGATTTTTGCCTCATATTTTGAGTCTGTTCCTCATAAAAGTTGTGGTTTTCTGGCAAATCACTAAGGATTGAAGTCACTAAATAATGGCATACATTTGAGTTTCATAATTCATAGCCTTCAGAAAATGCATGCTAACATAAATCCTGTTATTCTAGCAACTTTATATATTTGTAAGAGCAATATTTAAAACATGTCCCTATTTTCTGAGCCTTTCTTCCCCCATTATTCTAGGCTTTGTCCAAGTTTCCTGCACTTAAGGTTGAGAGGTATTATTTCAGCTCTGCTGAGAAAGTGTTAACTCTTTTAAAGATGATAACACGTACACAGTACACATGCTGAAGAGAATGAGATATGCAGAGAGTTAGTTAGTAAGCAGGTCTAAGCAAGGCTAAATACAAGTTATTCAAACTACAACAGGTTGAAAACTAGTAATGACAGTAAAAGTGCATTCTCGCAGAGAGTGACATAATCAGTTTACAAGGTCTTACACGGAAGAGGAACTAACATAATGAGTTGCACCACCTCTGAGGGAATTACTAAAGCATGAATACAACACAGTGAGAATATTCAGTTATAAATGTCAGAACTCCCAAAAGAAAGATGGACTGACTGTCTGAGCAAAGACATTTAAGGAATACTCTAGGCTCCCCATTATATCCTTTGGCATAGCTAAGACAGCAATGTTGACAAAAATCCACATTTCACCAACCATTAGCTTAAAGAATTCTAAGATTGTCGAGGTATTGCACAAAAAAGTGAAAGTACCTTAATTTAAGGTAAAGAACAAATGGAGCACTTTCTGCAGAATATTAACAAGGACCAATCAGGTCAGCCAGGATTAGAGGCATTCAACTGATACAGCAGCTGAGGTGGATGCTGAAAGCCAAGAGAATGTCTAAGCATTCTGCTACATTTGCTTTGTCAACCAGCCTACCTTGTATTTATATGTACATTCAGGAGCAAGACAAATTGTTTCTCAACCCACCAGAAAGAAGTGAGAAGGCTTAGCCTTATCAGTGTTCTTCATTCACAGCTAGATCCTCCAGTGTTCATTTGCTAATCAAACCCAGACTTTCTGAGTCCTAGTCAGGGCTCTTCTATCCCTATACTCCACCGGGCTTGTTTCTACATATGATAACCACACCAGAAATGTGGAAGAAATAGCAAAGTCCAGACAAAACTCTGCAGACTTATTACAGACAGTTAAGCGCTTTCATCCCCAAGTGGGACTTCTTTAGAACTTCTGGTGTGGTTATTAGTTGGATTCTTGTTCAGCTGATTTCTACATATGATACACTGATGAGCCCTAATAACATCAAGGTGATATTATAGGGAGAACATCCACTTTCTTTTAAGATAAAACATCCCACAAAATCTATGACTTAGACTACTATAAATACATATACAATAGATGTTCATATAGGTTCACAGGTGGTACGTACTAGACTAGCTGACCTTGTGGGACATTTAAAATCTAGCTAATTTCCCTTTTTGTGCTCAAACTAACCTATCCCATTTGATTAGAGATTGATCTTACCCATCCCATAGTTCATAATTATAAATTACTCCTAATGAGAATAACTGGGATTGTACCATAGATAATTTGAAGGATAAAGCACTTACAAGCTGTATCTGTCCATTGATACTGGGGTAAATTTTCTGTTTCCCATCCACAGATCCAAGTTGTGCTTGAATATGCACAGAGATGAATTTTGTTTAATGTGGTTGAGGAAGCTATTCTAGAGCAGCAGTATCCTCTGCAAAATATACTTCTCGCTCCAAACCATTCTGTTGAAACTGCAGAAGCGGTTACAATCCATAGACCAAGTATTTCTGATGCCATTTGACTTGCTGAAGTGCAGAAAATCCATCAGTATTGGATCAGAGGGTGCCCTGTATGCCAGACACAGATCACCTCTTAGCAGTCTGTAGGATACTGAGTATAGTGACAGGGTTTGAGTTAGTCCATGTAGGACATTTTGTCTAGGCCTTGTATACTTTTAGTAAGATATCTCTGTGAGCGATCCATTTGTTGCATGATTCTGGACAGACACATGTCAAAGGGGTATTATATTCAATCACGCCAAACCTCTCACATGGAGCAGTGCACGGCCAACCGAACTATTCAAATCACACAACGGCCAGCACATAATGTTCCAAAAAGTATTTTATTGATAGAATACACATAGGATATAAAAATATATCCTGCTCCAGACCGGTTTCGGTTCCCCTTCTTCAGTGGAGCAAAAACAAATGGATAAAAAGCCAACAACAGCACCTAATGCCATATATAGTAGTATTCAAATCAATCATCCAATCAATATCCAACTTGTTGGAATGAATGAAACCAGTACCCCATAATGATTTTCAAGTTTGTAAAAACACCAAAGAATATGTAAACACATATACATAAACAAATGAAAATAATACATGAAAAAACATTCATTTTGTCGTATCAAAAGAATTAATTCCAGTGAGGAGGATTATGAGATAGCCAGTTTGGATCTTGCTAATAGATTCTATGACAGAGGGTATTCTTTTTTTGACATAAAATCTGCCAAATATTGGTCTGATAAACAAACTAGGGACCAACTGTTACTTTACCAGGACCATCAGAAAAACCACAAAGGTGATGAGGTTTTGAGACTGGTTACCACATATGGCAGGAATAATCAGATTATCAGAGGAGTGGTGGATAGGAATTGGAATATCTTGATGGCCAATGATATTCTTAGACAACATCTTGGGACTCGTTGTCAATTTTCTTATAGAAAGGGCAAAACTTTAAGTTCCATTTTTTCACATTTCAAACATCATGGTAGTGGAGGGGCACGGTACAAACAGCTCACAATTATGGGCAAAGAACTGATAGGTACCTTTCCTTGTGGACACTGTATGTCCTGTTCGGACATTAACAAAACCAAATCTTTTAGCAGTGCCAATACTAGTAAGGTCTATGACCTAAAATATTTTGGGAACTGTTCAATGAGTTGGGTGATATATCTTGCCACTTGTCAATGTTCTGCATTTTATGTGGGAAAAACTTCTTGTCCTCTCAAAATTAGAATTGGGGAACACAGGAGTAATATTAGAAACAAGAAAACAACCAATGCTCTTTACCTACACACAGTTAAACATCCGACGGCTAAATTTAAGTTCACTATCATTGATCGGATTGTTGGTGATAGGAGTCATCAACAAGGTTGGGAAAACATTTTGACACAAAAAGAGAAATATTGGATTGTACATCTGGGTGCATTATTCCCCCCGGGCATAAATGATCACTTATAATATAATCATATTGATACAGGTCTTTCTATTTTTTTAGATACACATGATCCTGTAGTATACCATTATATTAATAACATATTGATGTAGGCCATTCATATTATTTATGTTGATCATCCAATATATATATATGATTTCTTGTCTCATATAAATCTGACATTGGTCATTTGGTCCGACTGATGTTCCTTAACATCACATTTAGTTTTCATATCTAGGTGTATGTGTGTGTTTCATGGTTACTTATTTAGCCATGTTTTCTACTTAGCCATGTCACTATGAATGTTTTTTCATGTATTATTTTTATTTGTTTATGTATATGTGTTTACATATTCTTTGGTGTTTTTACAAACTTGAAAATCATTATGGGGTACTGGTTTCATTCATTCCAACAAGTTGGATATTGATTGGATGATTGATTTGAATACTACTATATATGGCATTAGGTGCTGTTGTTGGCTTTTTATCCATTTGTTTTTGCTCCACTGAAGAAGGGGAACCGAAACCGGTCTGGAGCAGGATATATTTTTATATCCTATGTGTATTCTATCAATAAAATACTTTTTGGAACATTATGTGCTGGCCGTTGTGTGATTTGGGTATTATATTCAATGACCGGCCTACTGAGGGATGTGAAAAGGGGAACAATAACATCCTTAGACACAATCCCTTTGTTTATCAGCTGTGCAATATAGAATGGTTTTCTTACAACAATGGAAACATGTTGGTGAAGGGTTCGGTCACTGTCCAAATAAGTCCCCAAATCCCAAACAACTGGGTCAGCTCTTATGGGTGTACTGCAGTGTGGTAGTTCCCTGGGATAGATGACTTCCCAAAGGAAACAATAATGCATTTTTTGGCATTTACTTTCAGTCCATGATTTTGGCACCAGTTATTTATTTGGGACAAAAGTTTCTGCAGGATGGCATTTGGGTATTCAATAACTGCTCCTAGCTTGCAGTCATCTCCAAACTTTGTCAATCTGTTGCTTTGATGATATTTTCAAAAAAGTCCACCAGGTTAAGTAATCTTGACCTGCTCTTGACAAATTCAAAATGAGACAGTTACAGCATTCAGAGGTTCCCTCTGTCTTGACTGATTAGTTCCATGATAAGTTTTTTTTTCATTGCTTTGCATACAAGGCTGGCCAGACTTATGGATCTGTAATTGCCTGGGTCTATGGAAGGTTCTTTGTTATGCAGGTGAATGACAGTAGCTGTTCTCCATTTGCTTGGTACAAACCTGTATGGAGGCTGAGGTTGAACAGTGTTCTTAGTGCTGTGGTTAAATCATGATTTAAGATGCATCCAGGGATATTGTTAGGACCCATCGATGCAGTATTTGTAGCTTTTGCATGCACATATATGGAATTATGACATGTCCTCGAAATTTCCAAATGTCTAACCTCAAATAATCAAACCTGAAAGTTTGATTAACAAAATATAAAAAAAAATCTCTTTTACAAGGCTGCATTCCCCATGCACCCCCACACCATCTGCTAATTATACGTACCAACTGTGAGATCACACCAGAGTGCTGAAAGGACAAATTCCCATATCTTCGTTGTTCCATGATCTCTCAAAAAAGCCTGTAATTTTCCAATAGCTGATTTTTAATCTGCAATAACAGTGTTTTACTTTTCAATGAATAAATAATTGATGAAAGGTACAAAATATACACACACACATACATACATGTGTCTACTTCTATTTACCGAAATCCCACTTAGTCAAACTTCGCAACAACAAGATGAAGTTGCCAAAGATGTAGTTTCATGAATACCAAGATCACCCTAAAATAACTCCAGGAAACTAACCACTTGTCCACCAACACTTCAACAACAAACTGAAGCAAATCAACCCCCACCCCCATACACTCCCCCTAACTAAATATACCAACTCCAAGATCGCACTATATTATAAAAAAGGGCAAAGTTCACAAAGGTGGATAAGTGGTTCATTTCCCAGAATTATTTTATAGTGATCCATGTGTTAGTGGAACTACATCTTCAGCAACTTTGTGTCATCATTATGAAGTTCAATGAAGTGGGATTTCAGTAAGGAGAAGTGGATCCATGTGTATATATATATATATATATATATATATATATATATATATATATATATATATATATATATATATATATATATATATATATATATATATATTTATATATATATGAGAGTACAGGTAGCAGAACAGCAGGAAGTGGAGATGTGCCCCTACAATATGGTTATGCATGATCTTGGAGTTGGTATAAAAAAAAATTAGCAGGGGGTCTGGGGGAGCTTGCACCTTCAAAAAATATGAGCTTTTATATTTCTTTGCCTTAGGTTTGTATGCGTTTAGGACAGCTGCTCAAATGAACAGCAGTGTAGATATCAGTTGATTAACTCCAACAAATGGCCAACAGGCATGCAAGATCGACAATCCCCAGGTAGGGGAATATTCCCTTTCCCTGAGAATTGTGTAATCTCAGAGTTAGTATATATAAATTAGCAAAGGGTATGGGGAGGTGCATCTCCCACATGTGGGATGAAGGGGGGCTTACAAAAATACAGTTGCTTTACTCTACTCCAGGTTAATCCCCAGATCATGCACGCAATGTGCTGCCATTATGTATTTCTATGTAATAACGTCAATATTAAGCTTGTCGAAGTTGCTGATCATTCAACCAGCTGCTCTAGATTTATATATATATATATATATATATATATATATATATATATATATATATACACACACACACACACACACATATATCTATATGTATGTGTATACATACACATATATATATATGTATATGTATATTTATATATATATATATATGTGTATGTGTATATATATATATATATATATATATATATATATATACACACATACACACACACACACACACACACACACACACACACACACACACACACACACACACACACACACACACACACACACACACACACACACACACACACACACACACACACACACACACACACACACTGACTCACACACTGTAAAACTAGCCGATTCCAAATCCAGCTCCAGACAAGTGGAGTACCTCAGGGTTCAGTCCTGGGACCGCTCTTGTTTGGCATCTACTTCTCTGAAGTACAGGCCAACACTAAGGGACTCTGGCTAACAAAGTTCACAGATGACTACAAACTGGGAGCCATTATTGAATCCCCAAATGATGTGGATACTCTACAAAAGGGCCTTACAGAAACAGATGCTTGGTGTCAGAGCCATGGGCACAAGCTCAATGCCAAGAAATGTATTGCTAGCCCCTCTGGGAAAAAATATGTACCTGTGAATTACCATATAGGTGAAAGTACACTAAACACCGAAAGTGTGATAAGAGACTTAGGGACACAGGTGGACAGTGGTCTCACCTTCGATAACCACATCGCCACAACAGTCAGGAATTCCTTCTGTGTGGCACACCTCATCACTAAGTGCTTTTCATCCAGAAAAAAGGAGGTAATTTCACCACTGCACTCATCCCTCATTAGACCCATTATAGAATACAACGCCTCATTTGGTATGTACCTCTCAAGACATCTGCAACAACTGGAAAGCCAACAGAAATATCTCACTAAAAGAATCACAGGCCTAAAGCAGATGCCCTATGCTGACCGCCTTAAAAAAGCTCCAGCTCTGTCGCATATCATCTACTCAGAGGCAATCTCTGCTTAACATACAAGGCCATGTCAAATCCAGAGCTTTTGGACATACTACACTTAAATAAATCCCAATCCCTCAGAGCTACACGTTCCAGGGGTCTAAACCTTGTCATCACAATAAACAAAACAAGCTGCAGGGATAGGTTCCTGACGCAGAGACTCCCCAGACTCTGGAATAGACTGCCCATACATGTCAAGCAGAGCTGTTGGACACGCTACACTTAAATAAATCCCAATCCCTCAGAGTCACACACTCCAGGGATCTAAACCTTGTCATCATAATAAACAAAACATGCTGGAGGGATAGGCTCCTGACCCTGAGACTCCCCAGACATTAGAATAGACTGCCCATACATGTCAAGTAGAGCGCCTCTTTGGCCCTCTTCAAAAAGAACCTTGACGATTGGATGGGAGAAAGGAAATTCAGCATAGGGATCATGTCAGTCGCCCTGCTAGACAGGTGTCCAGGGAAGTAAATAGTGTGGGAAGAAATAGCCAGGGAATTGTTATGGCTAGGCTTGTAGAGGCCCTAGGGCCGATAGTCTAGTACCAGCCTATGAACCTATGAACACATACATGTATTGTGACATTGTGATGCAGTGACTGTTGAACCTGAAAAGTACACTGCTCATAGTGGTGTTATGTCTGCAAGGACTGTTTTTACTAGAGTGTGTGCTATGGAAAGGATCTGCAAAGTTAAACACTGCAACAAGTAGGAAAACCAGAGACAGGCAACTCTGCATGGCAACTAATAGGGAGCAGCTGCCTCTTGGTGTACATTATGGCCACTGTCCTGTCAGAAAATCACAATCCTGACCTCTGGTCCCAAAAGGATTCTGAAGAAAAATCTATTTGTGAAAGATGAAGGCAGTTTGGAAGGTGTTCTTGAAACCTGGAAAACAGACATGACCTACTTTCCTTCAGAATTAATGGAATTACCCCTGCCTGTTTGGGCTGTAAGTACTGTTTGTTTTCTGCCCAACTTTTGGAAGAAGCCAAGTATAGCTGTTTTTTTTGGGAGTGGTGGCAACTTTTAAAGAATACTAAATTTTTGTTGATTGAAATGAAGAAAGTCTATATGTACTGTGCTAAACAGACTGTTTTTTTTATGTGTTTTTGCAATAAGTTATTTTTCCCATCCTTGTAAGTAAATCCCAACTTATAAGTTAAAGAGATAGTTATTTTTTATTAATGCATGCACTGCAAATTTCCAGAATGGTGGATGCAATGAGCTTAAGATTTTTTTTTTTTTTTTTGCAAACAGTCAGTTTCAAAACTACCTGAAACTGTTTTGCCCAAGTTGTTAATTCTCCCAACCCAGAAATGAATGCACAACTTCCTGCGTGAAATGCTCCCTCTTAAAGTATTATGTCCTGGATCACTGACTCTTCTCAGCTAGGATAGTGAATTGTTTTACACACTTAAAACCCTTGTGCACATCTTCTCTGGCAAGTAATCACTGCAATATCAAGGATGGTTGTCACAGAGTAAGAACGTATTGCTGAAGCCTTTCTGTGAAGCCAAACGTGTGTGTACTGAAACTGTAGCTGCTGGTTGTCTTCAAAATGGAAAGTACACCTGAGATTTTAGTGAACATTACAACTCTTTAGGAAAGACATACAGCCAGTGACTGGTAAGTGTACAATCTCAAACAGCACATATTCATTATACTTAGCCATACATCCACCTTGCTGGCCATCCCCAAACCCAGTACATATTTAAAAAAAATCATAATGGAAAATTATGGTTAGGCTAACTTACTAGCATCTGAGATATGCAGCTAAAGAAAACTAGCCCAAAGCTGACTAAACAGGACAGTGTCATCATATTTAAATAGGGACTCCCGAAAAGCACACATGGACCTTGAGGATGCTAATGCATACAACTATCAGAAAGTGAAACAGGAAAGTATGGTTAGGAATGAAGCTCTATCTGAGGCACAGTCCCCTAAATTCCACAAGTGAAAATTCAGAATGTACACACCAGTGAAGCCATAGATGGCTGTTTAAATGCACATTTTGAAAATGTGACACAACATCATATAAATACACATCAAATTCTAGATCTCTTGGCTGCAGATTAAATTTAAATAGGTACTTACCAGCAAAAAGAGAATAGGTGTTCCAAAATTACCTAACTTTTCTGAGCCGCTAATTGTTTTGGTAGAAGGCCTATTCTTAACTGAAATTACAAACATCAAGTCAGACTTGCATGCAAGAAAAACTACTGAAATGACTTCATCTGAGCATGTTTCTTTACTTGCAGACAACAGCATGATGTTATCATTGAGATGGTTTGTTTTAAATGTTTTAGGAAGGGCACATTATAAAACGCTGCACAACTGCCAATAGCACTACTGTACCTGTAATAAATACCCCTTAACCTCTTAGTGCAAGAAATTGTGACTAAGCCAACAATGAGGGGTCAAAGGCCCTAAAATAGGGACAGATTAGAAAGTTGCTAAAATAACAGGTTTTGTGTCAGCAATTTTTGCCTCATATTTTTGGTCAGTTTTTCATAAAATTGTGTTTTTTCTAGCAAATTATTGGCAAGTCATAAGACTGATGACAGAAAATTACACACATTTGAGTTTCCAACTTCATACCCTTTAGAAAATTCATGCTAACACAAAACCTGTTACTCTATCAACTTTCTGTTTCTAAGAGCAATATTTCAGAACTGTCCCTATTTTGGGGGCTTTGCCCCCCCCCCCCCCATTATTTATGGCTTTGTCCAGTTTTCTTGATCTAAGAAGTTGAGAGGTATGATCTTATAGAAAAAGGAAAAGCAGAACACAAACAGGGTCTTAAACTTTTCCATTCTACACCAAAGCAGAGAGAAAGTCAGGAAATGCAACTCTTAAGGGTAAAGAAAGTAAGACAGATACAGCAGTACAGAAAGAAAAACTACCAGTACTCATGGGGAAGAAAATGAGTTACCCTTTACAGAGGATGGACTAGGTTTAAAGCCTGTGCCTGTAGTTACAAAAGAAGAGGCCAGGGCTTTCACTTCAAGTCAGAATACCAATAAAAAATGCTCATTTCTTTAACATCCAGATAAGCCATTCCAATTATAGGAAGGCCCATCAGGAAAATTATACCATGGGGGCGTGGCCAAGGATGAACACAGGATAGCAGCAGATTTCTTCAGCTCCACCAATTTCATTACATTGACAGGAATTAATTACTTAAAAAATTAATTTTTGAAGTAATTTTCTTTCTAAATATGTTTGTTTTATATAGTTCTTGAACTATATCTAAAAAAGAAAGGAAATCTTAATAATATTCCTGTCAGAAATTACTTTGGAAATTTTCCTGTCAGTTTATCAGTCTGAAATGAGTTCCAGTAAGACAAATTCTCAAGACTCCAGCATCAAGAAAGAACTTCAGTCTCTGATAATTATAGTCCAGCAACTTACTGCTAAGATGGATAAAATGGATACTAAAATAGACACTTTCATAGAAAAAACTACAAAACAAATAGACTTGTTACATATGGACCTGCAACAACAGAAGATCCAGATGACAGGCATAGAAGAAGCTGTGAATGACATGGAAAATAGAATACAAGAAGAAGAAATCAACATTGAGTTTCTGCTGAAACAAAATACACATTTACAAACAAAGCTGGATGACCTGGAAAATAGATCTAGGCGCAATAACATTAGGATTTTTGGACTGCCAGAAAATATTGAAGGTAACAATATTACTTCTTTTTAACAACATGGCTCCCTAAAACTTTAGATTTACCAGAAGCATTCTCTTTTGGTATCGAAAGAGCACATAGATCTATAGCTAATACTAACTCTAACAAAAACTATCCTAGATCAGTTATAGTTAGATTTCTATCATCTTTTGATAAAGAGATGGTTCTTAAATCTGCTTGGGCTAAAGCTCCTGTTAAGATTAATGAAACAACTGTGCATTTGACAATGACTATTCTTCCATGGTATTAGCTAAAAGAAAAGTTTTTCTGCCACTAATAAGGGAGCTTAAAAAAAGCACAGTTTAAAACATACCTTCTGTTTCCTGCCAAGCTTAAAATCTTCCTTCTTGATGGTCCTAAAATTTTCGATGACTTAGACTCTGCTTTACTGTTTATCAAAAAAAATAAGATTTTGGAAAAATAGAAGAAATGGAATGGGCTAGTCCTTCGTTAAAGAGACTGGCAACTGAAACTTCGTGGAAGACTTCAGAGAAGAAGAAGAGACTAAAAACAAATGATTTGTACTATGTTTTTTTCTCTCTCATCATTTTATTTTATTATTAATCTTTTTAAATATAGTTCCTGCATTTCCAAGAAGCAACAAATATTTTGAAAAAGATTTAATCAAAGTTATTCTCTGTGTGCAAAGAAATGTTTTGTTTCATAACTAGTCAAAATATCTGGAGATTTAATGGCAAGCTGTGATTTAACTTGTTTCTCTTTCTGAAGAGGAAAAATAAGGTCAGTAATTTGATACATTTTTTTTTCCTTTAAAAGTTTATATGTTCTTCAAATGCTATTCCTAATTATACTTTCTTGATTACACTGCTTATGCTTGTTTGTAAATAATCTGTCATGCTTTAACTAATAATAATTAGAACTAAATAATAGTAAATAATATGTTTTATTTTTAACTCTATTAATATAAACAGTAAGTAACATTCTATTGTATATACTTCTTATAGCTTTCTCTTACATTTTTTTTATTTCTGCCTTACACCCTTTTACTTTCTACTCTCTTTTCTTTTCTTTATTAATATATAGAAATGCTTTTGATCATATAGACACAGTAAATAATAAGATTTGCATAGGAGTTGAGTTGGGACAAAAATGTTGAGTTTTGTTACTTATTAATAATTTTGGGCTTGATTTCACTTACATAGAGTCTGTAATAACCTGTAGAATGCATTGTGAAGGTTTTGTCATGTTAAGATGCATTTACACTGCTAAATGAATGTTTGTCACTAGTTTTTAATAAGTTTTCCCGCCAAAATGTTAAGAGAGACAATCTGGGATGTGGGCTGTCTCATGCACAGTGTCCATGAGCTACTTCAAAAGCTTCAACTCTCAGAATTCTCACAGAGAAGCTGAAAGCAGCTAGTCTCACCTTTGACCTAGATATCACACTGACACATCACAGATACAGGAATGACACTACCTAATTATACTTTCTTGATTACACTGCTTATGCTTGTTTGTAAATAATCTGTCATGCTTTAACTAATAATAATTAGAACTAAATAATAGTAAATAATATGTTTTATTTTTAACTATTAATATAAACAGTAAGTAATATTCTATTGTATATACTTCTTATAGCTCTCTCTTACATTTTTTTTTATTTCTGCCTTACACCCTTTTACTTTCTACTCTCTTTTTCTTTTCTTTGTTAATATATAGAAATACTTTTGATCATATAGACACAGTAAATAATAAGATTCGCATAGGAGTTGAGTTGGGACAAAAATGTTGAGTTTTGTTACTTATTAATAACTTTGGGCTTGATTTCACTTACATAGAGTCTGTAATAACCTGTAGAATGCATTGTGAAGGTTTTGTCATGTTTAGATGCATTTACACTGCTAAATGAATGTTTGTCACTAGTTTTTAATAAGTTTCCCGCCAAAATGTTAAGAGAGACAATCTGGGATGTGGGCTGTCTCATGCACAGTATCCATGAGCTACTTCAAAAGCTTCAACTCTCAGAATTCTCACAGAGAAGCTGAAAGCAGCTGGTCTCACCTTTGACCTAGATATCACACTGACACATCACAGATACAGGAATAGCAGATTAATAATATGTGTTAAAAACCTATGTCCCAAACATATACATTACTATAACTCATTTAATTCATCTGATTGACAAGCATAAATAATTTTATAACTCTATAATGGAAGAAATTGTCATGTGATATATATTTTAAAGCAGTAGTATAGCATGTTTGTAAAATCTGGTTACTAAAATGTGTTTGCTGTGCATTATTTTGTATAAAGCAGACAGATTTATTGAAGGGACAGCAATGTAAGATGGTGCTCAGTAAAGATACAACTCAGTGAGATCAGATATATATATATATATATATATATATATATATATATGTATGTGTGTGTGTGTGTGTGTGTTTGTGTGTGTGTGTGTGTGTGTGTGTGTGTGTGTGTGTATGTGTGTGTGTGTGTATGTGTGTGTGTGTGTGTTTGTGTGTATGTGTGTGTGTGTGTGTGTGTGTGTGTTTGTGTGTGTGTGTATGTGCATGTGTATGTGTGTGTTTGTGTGTGTGTGTATGTGCATGTGTGTGTGTGTGTGTGTGTGTGTGTGTGTGTGTGTGTGTGTGTGTGTGTGTGTATGCATGTGTATATATATATATGTGTATATATATATATATATATATCTATATATATATATGTGTATGTGTATATGTGTGTGTATGTGTGTATGTATGTATATATATATATATGTGTGTGTGTGTGTGCGTGTGTGTGTATGTGTGTGTATGTAGATATGTATATAAATGTTTTTGAGAATCTGCTTAACTATGAAGTATGATTTATAACAATTTCTATGAATACAATATTTTATTCTATTGGCAATAATGAGTTTGAGTAAATGCTCATATACAAGCAATTCAAGGTTTTTGGAAGCTGTTAACTGTATTTACATGACAGAAAATAGATGCATCCTAATATATGTAATGTCTGAATCATATTAGCCAAAGTTTTTGATTTAAATGAATGTTAGAACTTATTTTTCTCTCCTCTTGATTTCTAACATCAAGATTATTTGAATGCTATTTGAATACAAGTGTTTTATATTACATGGATGTATATAGTAGTATGAACAGTTTTTTAAAACAAAAAAAAAAAAAAAAAAAGGTTTATTTTAGTTTATATGATGCTGTTTTACCAAATGTATAGTCTTGTCTTGCTAGATAATTGAATTGAAAACTGTTAACTTCAGTTAAATATAACTAGTATTAAATTGATAAGGTGGTAGCTGACGACTGCTGCTTAGGGTAGGGGTTAACTTGAGTGGTAAATACTACTCTAAGTTGGAGTTTATAACTCCAGGCTGGATGCAAGGTTTAATCCTTACATTATTTTCACTTGTTCATTGTTATTTGTATATAGTTTTGACATCCACAATATATTTTGTACATTCATTGTCACTACAAACAAAATTGAATCCTATACGAAATCCCATAAGAGATTCAATAAATACAGCTATATTTAAAGGTACACCTAAAGGAGGAGATGTAACATTACTTATCTTGTTATTTGTTATTTTGATCATAAGATTCTTAAGTTTTAAAAATGCCAAATGACATCTTTAAAAGGAATTTCTTTAAACATTAATGGATTGAATAATCCATGTAAAAGGGCAAGCCTAATAAGATACATTAATTTACATAAGGCCAACTTAGTCTTCCTACAAGAAACCCATCTCTTGAAAAAGATATTGATAAACTAGCCACAAACAAATATACAGTCTTGGTTAGTTCAGAGCACACTCAGAAAAAAGAGGAGTGGCTATTTTATGGAATAAAAGTATGCCCATTCCTAAAACCATTAAGTCTTATCAGGATGACAAAGGAATGTTTTGTATGGTTACAATACAAATTAATGGGAAGACTTACACTTTAATTAATGTATATTGGATACCTGGAATTGGTATTTATACAGTGAAACATCATCTTGATAAGATCATATCATTCTCTATAGGAGATATTATTTTAGCTGGTGACTTTAATTGTATACTACATGAAAGTGATACTACCACTATAGGAAAGAGAAGAAGTACATCTAATGCAAAACATTTAAAGGATTTTGCTAATTCTTATCATTTGAATGATATTAATAATCAGATAGATTCAAAATCATTACCATACACCTTTTTTCTAACAGATACAAAACTTATTCAAAAATAGATAGGGTCTTTATTTCTAACCAGATGGTAACAGATTTAATTAATTCCAAAATCATTTCATGTCCTATATCTGATCATAATTCAATTGTTTTTGAATTCATGATAAAAAATACTCATAATGTTCAGATCAAAAGGATACCAGCATACTTAACTCAACTAAAAGACTATAAAGAATATATACTTTCAGAAGTAAAACATTTTTAGACATAAATAACACTCCTGAAGTCTCCATTGTTTATGTTTGGGATGCCTTAAAATCATATCTATATGGACAAAGTATCAGATGGTATAATAATAAAAGGAAATCTTGGGATAAGGAATTGTTAGATATTCAAAGTAAATTAAACTCTTATAAACATAATAATAAAGAAAATATTATGGACAAGAAAGTTATTGAAGAAATAAACAAACTAAATGAGAAATACAAAGAAATTTTAACTCATAAAGTTAAAATAACTTTAGAAATACAAATTTTTGTCTTATTCAATAAGCCCCAAATACTTACATAGACTTAAAAATAAAACAAAAAGGTTGAATAAACAAAACCATATCAAAGAAATATTTTCTCTAAGGAAAAGAAGAATGTTTCTAGTATACCAGAAATACTAGATGAATTTAGAAATCACTTTCACAAAATTAACCATAATAATATTAACATGGAACCTAAAGATAAAATAAAGGAGTTTATAACCACAAATATGAATAAAAAGCAATAAACAACAGATTAAACTATTGGACAAGAGTATTTCATATACAGAAGTTATTACACAAATAAATAAGCTTAAATCAAACAAAGCACCAGGTAATGATGGTATTATACCAGAGATATATAAAATCCTTTCTAAAAATACATATTCATTAATACATAAGGTTTTATTTTGGCCCAAACTGAGTTAATAACCCCCCCCATCTTGGCAATATACATTTATTTCGCCAATTTTAAAACCTAATAAAGATCCAACTAGATGTTCTTCATATCGGCCCATCTCATTACTTAATGTTGATTATAAAATGTTTATGAATATCTTTGCTGATAGATTAAAGACAATCATTCCCGGCATTATAGATATAGATCAGACAGGCTTCATTGTAAATAGAAATACTTTTGATAATATAAGAAGAACTTTAACATTAATAGATTTTGCAAATAGGAAAAAGAAGGATTTAACACTTATTAGTCTTGATATAAGTTCAGCATTTGATTCAGTAAGTTGGGACTATCTGTTTACCTTAATGAAGTGCACAAACTTCTCGGATGCATTTATACAAAGGAACGTTGCCTTATATTAAGGTAGGAACATATGTTTCACAAAAAATACCCATTCTTAAAGGTACAAAACAAGGATGTCCACTTTCTCCACTATTATTCACTTTAGTAATGGAGCCTTGGGCTAATTTGATCAGAAACAGTACTGACATAGAGGGTTTTGAAAATACAACATCCAAAATTCAACTTTTTGCAGATGATGTTCTAATTACATCAGCAGGATCTAATTCTTCTATACAGTTTCTATTTGATAACATGATGAATTTTAAAAGTATTTCTGGTTTAATATTCAATGAAGAAAAAACTAAAATACTACCTATATATATATACACGAAAAAATATTCTCATTAGTGATTTTACTAAATATGTACCCAATTCAGGTCAGATAACTTATTTAGGTATAATACTATCTAAAGACATTAAATCTATTATATATAATAATTATAATACCTGTTTTCTTAATATACAAAATCTTATTAATACCTGGAATAATATGTTTTTTACTATGGAGGAGAGACTTACAATTATTAAAATGATAATATTCCCCAAGATTTTATACTTAATACAATCAATAATACTTCCACCTACAAAAATAATTATCAAGAAACTGAACACACTAATGTTAAATTTCTTATGGGCACCTAATAGACCTAGGATTGCATTAAAGAAACATACTAATAGCTGGTCTCAAGGGGGTATTTCTTTTCCAGACTTTAATTTATATACTATCTCTTCTATTGTAAAAGTTATTACTTTATTAATAGATCAGTCATATGTCACAAAATGGAAAGATTATTGGGAGTTAATTAGTATACACTTCATGAAAATCTCCTTAACACATAAAACTATGATTGTAAATAACTCCATGTTATGGTTACTAAAGGAATTTTGTACTTCACCTATTACACCTAAACATATGGTTTGTTACCCATTAAATATTATTATTAGTTATCGTAACTTTATATTCATGCACCCTAAGTATAGGGAATGGAATTTTATTGTATTTCCTATAATGTATACTCAGGGTATGCTTTTGTCATCTACTTCTGAAGGAACTCATTTAGCTATAGATAATGATCTAAAGTACTGGTATCAGTTGATATCTGATAATAAAGTTAAAAATCTAGATTTCTTTAAACAAGAATTTGATCTAAGAGAAACTTGCTGGTTAGAGGTTCAGACCTTTAGACAACATCTCATTAATAAAATAGATTTAATGTCTATAACTGTTAAAGAATCTATTCCAACACTGATTGATTACTTGATATTAAATTTACAACATAAAGTTTCTGATAAAGGTAAACTTTCATACATACATAAAGTTATCAGACAAGAAACTTTTTACAGTGTAGATTCATACTGGAATTATTTCACTTCTATTAATGGGGACCCACCAAATCAACAAGATAAACAATATATATTGGAATCTGCTTATAGAACTACGTCTTCCATTGTCTGGAGACTTTATACATGGAAATTTTTACATAGATCTTTTATACACCTTTGATGATGAATAATATAAATAATAAAGATAATCTATGTAAGAGATGTAATGTAGAAATTAATGCTGACTGGGCTCATATGTTTTATGACTGTATAAAATTAAAAGAATACTGGAAGTCAATTAATGAATTTTTGCAGGCTCTTTTTACAGATAATTTCATTATTTCTAAATCTCTTATATTATTCAACACACCTGTACCTCAAAGTGTTAAAAGGTTAAGCTTCCCTTGTTATGGTCTATTCTAGCAGTGGCTAGGAAAATAATAACTAGAAATTGGATTTCAGATACACCTCCTTCGTTCAATGAATTTAAAAATGTTATGAATATAGTGTGCCATATGGAAATAAACACAATTAGGACTAGAACAAATAGAAAAACATCTTATTTTATTGTATGGGATAATTTACAAAATTTGTTAAAAAAATTTTAATTTCAATAGCATGGTATTTTAGTTTAATTAATTGATCTGATTGTAGTGGATGTCTTTGTAAATACTTTAGTTGTTTTGTTGAATGTTATAATAATACCTATTTTTAATTACTTGTATAAAATTGTTATGATATTTCTCTTATATGTTAAAAAAATAAACCTGTTTTGAAAGAGGAAAATTATACCATAAGTAGAGTTAGAGAGAATGGACAAGAGTAAGGGCGAGAAATAGTGCAGCCTAACTTCATTTAAATATCTTGAAATGAGACTCAACCTACTCTACATGGTAAACAAATACAAAGAAAAGATACTGAGATACTAAATACTGAGCTATTTATTTTCTCAATGGCCATTTAGAACATGGTTAGTGACATTACTGCATAGCCACATTTTTCGTGGTCAGTTAGGAATGGATAAGACAAAAGCATGGATTTTAGCTAGATTTTACTGGTCTGGTCTGGTGTTTTCAAAGATCGTAGCACATTTTTGTGCAGCTAGCCTAGAATGTCTCAGGCTAACACCTACCCCAAGGTTTAAGAAGCCCTTATCACCACTCCCTTTCCTATCATGGATACCCATT